>NW_026114986.1:0-24981 GCF_025201925.1 Gopherus flavomarginatus | reverse complement strand
CCCTCCCTGCGGGTTTAGGGTGCTGCCTTCCCTCCCTAGCTCTGCGAGACGACTGGGGAGTGGCTTTTCCTGTGTGATTAGGGCGCTGCCTCCTCTAACTAGCTCTGCGAGACTATTGGGGAGTGGCCCTTCCTGATAGATTAGCGCGCTGTCTTCTCTCCCTAGCTCTGCGAGACCCCTGGGGATCGGCCCTTCCTGCGGGATTAGGGCGCTGCCTCCTCTCCCTAGCTCTGCTAGACGACTGGGGAGCAGCCCTTTCTGCGGGATTTGGGAGCTGCCTCGTCTCCCTAGCTCTGCGAGACCACTGGGGAGCGGACCTTCCTGCGGGATTAGGTGCTGCCTCCTCTCCCTAGCTCTGCGAGACCACTGGGGAGCGACCCTTCCTTCGGGATTAGGCAGCTGCCTTTTCTCCCTAGCTCTGCCATATGACTGGGGAGCAATCCTTCCTGTGGGATTAGGGCGCTGCCTTCTCTCCCTAGCTCTGAGAGACCACTGGGAAGCTGCCCTTCCTGCGGGATTAGGGTGCTGCCTTATCTCCCTAGCTCTGCGAGATCACTGGGTAGCGGCCCTTCCTGCAGGTCGCAGACCTGGCTTCCCTCCCCAGCTCTACCAGGGGACTGAGGAGCTGCCCTTCCTGCGGGATTCGGGCGCTGTATTATCTCCCTAGCTCTGCGAGACTACTGCGGAGCTGCCCTTCATGCGGGATTAGGGCGCTGCCTTCTCTCCCTAGCTCTGCGAGACCACTGGGAAGCAACACTTCCTGCGGGATTCGGGAGCTGCCTCCTCTCCCTAGCTCTGCGAGACCACTGGTGAGCGGCCCTTCCTGCGGGATTAGGGCGCTTCCTCCTCTCCCTAGATGTGCGAGACCACTGGGGAGCGGCCCTTCCTGCGGGATTAGGGAGCTGCCTCCTCTCCCTAGCTCTGCGAGACCACTGGGGAGCGGCCCTTCCTGAGGGATTAGGGAGCTGCCTCCTCTCCCTAGCTCTGCCAGACCACTGGGGAGCGGACCTTCCTGCGGGATTAGGTGCTGCCTCCTCTCCCTAGCTCTGCGAGACCACTGGGGAGCGACCCTTCCTTCGGGATTAGGGAGCTGCCTTTTCTCCCTAGCTCTGCCATATGACTGGGGAGCAATCCTTCCTGTGGGATTAGGGCGCTGCCTTCTCTCCCTAGCTCTGAGAGACCACTGGGAAGCGGCCCTTCCTGCGGGATTAGGGTGCTGCCTTATCTCCCTAGCTCTGCGAGACCACTGGGTAGCGGCCCTTCCTGCAGGTCGCAGACCTGGCTTCCCTCCCCAGCTCTACCAGGGGACTGGGGAGCTGCCCTTCCTGCGGGATTCGGGCGCTGCCTTATCTCCCTAGCTCTGCGAGACTACTGCGGAGCTGCCCTTCATGCGGGATTAGGGCGCTGCCTTCTCTCCCTAGCTCTGCGAGACCACTGTGGAACAGGCCTTCCTGCGGGATTAGGGTGCTACCTTCACTCCCTAGCTCTGCGAGACCATTGCGGAGCGGACCTTCCTGCGGGATTAGGACACTGCCTTCTCTCCCTAGCTCTGCGAGACAACTGGGGAGAGGCCCTTCCTGCGGGATTAGGGCGCTGCCTTCTCTCCCTAGCTCTGCGAGACCACTGGGAAGCAACACTTCCTGCGGGATTCGGGAGCTGCCTCCTCTCCCTAGCTCTGCGAGACCACTGGTGAGCGGCCCTTCCTGCGGGATTAGGGCGCTTCCTCCTCTCCCTAGATGTGCGAGACCACTGGGGAGCAGCTCTTCCTGCGGGATTAGGGAGCTGCCTCCTCTCCCTAGCTCTGCGAGACCACTGGGGAGCGGCCCTTCCTGAGGGATTAGGGAGCTGTCTCCTCTCCCTAGCTCTGCCAGACCACTGGGGAGCAGCCCTTCCTGCGGGATTCGGGCGCTCCCTCCTCTACCTAGCTCTGCGACACCACTGGGGAGCAGCCCTTCCTGCGGGATTAGTACGCTGCTTTCTCTCCCTAGCTATGAGAGACCACTGGGGAGCGGACCTTCCTGCGTGGGCGGGGTGCAGGCTTCCCTCCCCAGCTCCGCCAGGGGTCTGGTGAGCAGCCCTTCCTGCTGGATTAGGGTACTGTCTTTTCTCCATAGCTCTGCGAGACCACTAGGATGAAGCCATTCCTGCGGGATTAGGGCGCTGTCTTCTCTCCGTAGCTTTGCGATACCACTGGGGAGCTGCCTTTCCTGTGGGATTGGGGCACTGCTTCACCTCCCTAGCTCTGCGAGACCACTGGGGAGCAGCCCTCCCTACGGGTTTAGGGTACTGCCTTCTCTCCCTAGCTCTGCGAGACCACTGGGGATCGGCCCTTCCTGCGGGATTAGGGCACTGCCTCCTCTCCCTATCTCTCCGAGACCACTGGGGAGCGGCTCTTCCTGTGGCATTAGAGTGCTACCTTCACTCCCTAGCTCTGCGAGACCACTGGGGAGCGGCCCTTCCTGCGGGATTAGGGCACTGCCTTCTCTCCCTAGCTCTGCTAAACCACTGGGGAGCAGCCCTTTCTGGGGGATTTGGAAGCTGCCTCCTCTCCCTAGCTCTGCGAGACCACTGGGGAGCGGACCTTCCTGCGGGATTAGGTGCTGCCTCCTCTCCCTAGCTCTGCGAGACCACTGGGGAGCGACCCTTCCTTCGGGATTAGGGAGCTTCCTTTTCTCCCTAGCTCTGCCATATGACTGGAGAGCAATCCTTCCTGTGGGATTAGGGCGCTGCCTTCTCTCCCTAGCTCTGAGAGACCACTGGGAAGCGGCCCTTCCTGTGGGATTAGGGTGCTGCCTTATCTCCCTAGCTCTGCGAGACCACTGGAGAAGGCCCTTCCTGCGGGATTAGGGCACTGCCTTCTCTCCCTAGCTCTGCTAGACCACTGGGGAGCAACGCTTCCTGCGGGATTTGGGAGCTGCCTCCTCTCCCTAGCTCTGAGAGACCACTGGGGAGCGGACCTTCCTGCGGGATTAGGTGCTGCCTCCTCTCCCTAGCTCTGCGAGACCACTGGGGAGCGACCTTTCCTTCGGGATTAGGGAGCTGCCTTTTCTCCCTAGCTCTGCCATATGACTGGAGAGCAATCCTTCCTGTGGGATTAGGGCGCTGCCTTCTCTCCCTAGCTCTGAGAGACCACTGGGAAGCGGCCCTTCCTGCGGGATTAGGGTGCTGCCTTATCTCCCTAGCTCTGCGAGACCACTGGGGAGAGGCCCTTCCTGCGGGATTAGGGCACTGCCTTCTCTCCCTAACTCTGCTAGACCACTGAGGAGCAACGCTTCCTGCGGGATTTGGGAGCTGCCTCCTCTCCCTAGCTCTGAGAGACCACTAGGGAGCAGACCTTCCTGCGGGATTAGGGCGCTCCCTCCTCTGCCTAGTTCTGCAAGACCACTGGGGAGCAGCCCTTCCTGCGGGATTAGGGCACTGCCTTTTCTCTATAGCTCTGCGAGACCAGTGGGGTGCAGCCCTTCCTGCCTGATTAGGGCGCTGTTTTCTCTCCGTAGCTTTGCGATACCACTGGGGAGCTGCGTTTCCTGTGGGATTGGGGCACTGCTTCCCCTCCCTAGCTCTCGGAGACCACTGGGGAGCAGCCCTCCCTGCGGGTTTAGGGTACTGCCTTCTCTCCCTAGCTCTGCGAGACCACTGGGAAGCGGACCTTCCTGCGGGTTTAGGGCGCTGCCTTCTCTCCCTAGCTCTGCGAGACGACTGGGGAGTGGCTTTTCCTGTGTGATTAGGGCGCTGCCTCCTCTAACTAGCTCTGCGAGACCATTGGGGAGTGGCCCTTCCTGATAGATTAGAGCGCTGTCTTCTCTCCCTATCTCTGTGAGACCACTGGGGAGCGGCCATTCCTGCGGGATTATTGCACTGCCTTCTCTCCCTAGCTCTGCGAGACGACTGAGGAGCGCCCTTTCATGCGGGATTAGCGCGCTGCCTTCTCTCAATAGCTCTGCGAGACCACTGGGGAGCGACCCTTCCTGCGGGATTGGCGCTCCCTCCTCTCCCTAGCTGTGTGAGACCACTGGGGAGAGGACCTTCCTGCGGGATTAGGGAGCTGCCTCCTCTCCCTAGCTCTGCGAGACCACTTGGGAGAGGCCCTTCCTGCGGGATTAGGGCACTGCCTCCTCTACCTAGCTCTGCGAGACCACTGGGGAACAGACTTTCCTGCGGGATTAGGACGCTCACTTCTCTCCCAAGCTCTGAGAGACCACTGGGGAGCGGACCTTCCTGCGTGGGCGAGGTGCTGGCATCCCTCACCAGCTCTCCCATGGGTCTGCGGAGCAGCCCTTCCTGCGGGATTAGGGCACTGCCTTTTCTCCCTAGCTCTGCGAGACCACTTAGAGCATCCCTTCCTGCGGGATTAGGGCGCTGTCTTCTCTCATTAGCTCTGCGAGACCACTGGGGAGCGGCCCTCCTTGCGGTTTTAGGGCGCTGCCTTCTCTCCCTAGTTCTGCGAGACGACTGGGGAGTGGCTTTTCCTGTGTGATTAGCCCTTCCTGATAGATTAGCGCGCTGTCTTCTCTCCCTAGCTCTGTGAGACCACTGGGGAGCGGCCATTCCTGCTGGATTATTACACTGCCTTTTCTCCCTAGCTCTGCGAAACCACTGGAGAGCAGCCCTTCCTGCGGGATTAGGGCGCTGTCTTCTCTCCGTAGCTATGCGAGACCACTGGGGAGCCGCCCTTCCTGTGGGATTGGGGCACTGCTTCCCCTCCTTAGCTCTGCGAGACCACTGGGGAACAGCCCACCCTGCGGGTTTAGGGCGCTGCCTTCTTTCCCTGGCTCTGCGAGACCACTGGGGATCGTCCCTTCCTGCGGGATTAGGGGGCTGCCTCGTCTCTCTAGCGTTGCGAGACCACTGGGTAGCGGCTCTTCCTGCGGGATTAGGCTGCTACCTTCAGTCCCTAGCTCTGCGAGACCACTGGGGAGCGGCCCTTCCTGCGGGATTAGGGCACTGCATTCTCTCCCTAGATCTGCGAGACCACTGGGGAGCAGCCCTTCCTGCGGAATTTGGGAGCTGCCTCCTCTCCCTAGCTCTGCGAGAACACTGGAGAGCGGCCCTTCCTGCGGTATTAGGGCGCTGCCTCCTCTCCCTAGCTCTGTGAGACCACTGGGGAGCGACGCTTTCTGCGGGATTAGGGCACTGCCTCCTATCCCTAGCTCTGCGAGATCACTGGGGAGCAGCCCTTCCTGCGTGGGCGGGGTGCTGGCTTCCCTCCCCAGCTCTGCCAGGGGTCTGGAGAGCAGCCCTTCCTGCTGGATTAGGGCACTGCCTTGTCTCCCTAGCTCTGCGAGACCACTGGGGAGCAGCCCTTCCTGCATGATTAGGGCACTGCTTCCTCTCCCTAACTCTGTGAGACCACTGGGGAGCAGCCCTCCCTGTGGGTTTAGGGCGCTGCCTTCTCTCCCTAGCTCTGCGAGACCACTGGGGAGCAGCCGTTCCTGCGGGATTAGGGCGCTACCTCCTATCCCTAGCTCTGTGAGACCACTGGGGAGCGGCCCTTCCTGCGGGATTAGGGCGCTACCATCTCTCCCTAGCTCTGCGAGACCACTGGGGAGCAGCCCCTCCTGCGGATTAGGGCGCTGCCTCCTCTCCCTAGCTCTGCAAGACCACTGGGGATCGGCCATTCCTGCGGGATTAGGACGCTGCCTTCTCTCCCTAGCTCTGCGAGACGACTGGGGAGTGGCCCTTCCTGCGGGATTAGGGCGCTGCCTTCTGTCCCTACCTCTGCGAGACCACTGGGGAGCGGCCCTTCATGCGGGATTAGGGCACTGCTTTCTATCCCTAGCTCTGCGAGACCACTGGGGAGTGGACCTTCTTGCGGGATTACGACGCTTCCTTCTCTCCCCAGCTCTGAGAGACCACTGGGGAGCGGACCTTCCTGTGTGGGCAGGGGTGCTGGCTTCCCTCCCCAGCTCTGCCAGGGGTCTGGGGAGCAGACATTCTTGCGGGATTAGGGCGCTGTTTTCTCTCCGTAGCTCTGCGAGACCACTGGGGAGCAGCCCTCCCTACGGGGTTAGGGCGCTGCAATCTTTACCTAGCTCTGCGAGACCACTGGGGAGTAGCCGTTCCTGCGAGATTGGGGCGCTGCCTTCTCTCCCTAGCTCTGCGAGACCACTGGGAAGCGGCCCTTCCTGCGGGATTAGGGCGCTGTCTCCTCTTCCTTGCTCTGCGAGACCACTGGGGAGCGGCCCTCCCTGCGGGACTAGGGCGCTGCCTCCTCTTCCTAGCTCTGCGACACCACTGAGGAGCGGACCTTCCTGCGGGATTAGGGCGATGCCTTCTCTTCCTATCTCTTCAAGAAAACTGGGGAGCGGCCCTTCCTGCGGGATTAGGTCGCTGCCTCCTCTCCCTAGCTCTGCGAGACCATTGGGGAGCGGCCCTTTCTGCGGGATTTGGGATCTTCCTCCTCTCCCTAACTCTGCGAGACCACTGGGGAGCAGCCCTTCCTGCGGGATTAGGGCACTGCTTCCTCTCCCTAACTCTGTGAGACCACTGGGGAGCAGCCCTCCCTGCGGGGTTAGGGCGCTGCAATCTTTACCTAGCTCTGCGAGACCACTGGGGAGCAGCCGTTCCTGCGAGATTGGGGCGCTGCCTCCTCTCCCTAGCTTGGCAAGACCACTGGGGATCGGCTATTCCTGCGGGATTAGGGCGCTGCCTCCTCTCCCTAGCTCTGCGAGACCACTGGAGAGCGGCCCTTCCTGCAGGATTTGGGAGCTGCCTCCTCTCCTTAGCTCTGCGAGACCACTGGGGAGAGGCCCTTCCTGAGGGATTAGGGCACTGCCTCCTCTCCCTAGCTCTGCGAGACCACTGGGGAGCAGCCCTTCCTGCGGGATTAGGGGGCTCCCTCCTCTAACTAGCTCTGCGAGGCCACTGGGGAGCAGCCCTTCCTGCGGGATTAGTACGCTGCTTTCTCTCCCTAGCTCTGCGAGACCACTGGGGAGCAGCCCTCCCTGTGGGTTTAGGGCGCTGCCTTCTCTCCCTAGCTCTGCGAGACCACTGGGGAGCAGCCGTTCCTGCGGGATTAGGGCGCTGCCTCCTATCCCTAGCTCTGCGAGACCACTGGGGAGCGGCCCTTCCTGCGGGATTAGGGCGCTACCATCTCTCCCTAGCTCTGCAAGACCACTGGGGATCGGCCATTCCTGCGGGATTAGGACGCTGCCTTCTCTCCCTAGCTCTGTGAGACGACTGGGGAGTGGCCCTTCCTGCGGGATTAGGGCGCTGCCTTCTGTCCCTAGCTCTGCGAGACCACTGGGGAGCGGCCCTTCATGCGGGATTCGGGCATTGCTTTCTATCCCTAGCTCTGTGAGACCACTGGGGAGCGGCCCTTCTTGCGGGATTACGACGCTTCCTTCTCTCCCCAGCTCTGAGAGACCACTGGGGAGCGGACCTTCCTGTGTGGGCAGGGGTGCTGGCTTCCCTGACCCAGCTCTGCCAGGGGTCTGGGGAGCAGACATTCCTGCGGGATTAGGGCGCTGTTTTCTCTCCGTAGCTCTGCGAGACCACTGGGGAGCAGCCCTCCCTACGGGGTTAGGGCGCTGCAATCTTTACCTAGCTCTGCGAGACCACTGGGGAGCAGCCGTTCCTGCGAGATTGGGGCGCTGCCTTCTCTCCCTAGCTCTGCGAGACCACTGGGAAGCGGCCCTTCCTGCGGGATTTGGGAGCTGCCTCCTCTCCCTAGCTCTGCGAGACCACTGGGGAGCGGCCCTTCCTGCGGGATTAGGGCGCTTTCTCCTCTTCCTTGCTCTGCGAGACCACTGGGGAGCGGCCCTTCCTGAGGGACTAGGGCGCTGCCTCCTCTTCCTAGCTCTGCGACACCACTGAGGAGCGGACCTTCCTGCGGGATTAGGGCGATGCCTTCTCTTCCTATCTCTTCGAGAAAACTGGGGAGCGGCCCTTCCTGCGGGATTAGGGCACTGCTTCCTCTCCCTAACTCTGTGAGACCACTGGGGAGCAGCCCTCCCTGCGGGGTTAGGGCGCTGCAATCGTTACCTAGCTCTGCGAGACCACTGGGGAGCAGCCGTTCCTGCGAGATTGGGGCGCTGCCTCCTCTCCCTAGCTTGGCAAGACCACTGGGGATCGGCCATTCCTGCGGGATTAGGGCGCTGCCTCCTCTCCCTAGCTCTTCGAGACCACTGGAGAGCGGCCCTTCCTGCAGGATTTGAGAGCTGCCTCCTCTCCCTAGCTCTGCGAGACCACTGGGGAGCGGCCCTTCCTGAGGGATTAGGGCACTGCCTCCTCTCCCTAGCTCTGCGAGACCACTGGGGAGCAGCCCTTCCTGCGGGATTAGGGGGCTCCCTCCTCTAACTAGCTCTGCGAGACCACTGGGGAGCAGCCCTTCCTGCGGGAATAGTACGCTGCTTTCTCTCCCTAGCTCTGAGAGACCACTGTGGAGCGAACCTTCCTGCGTGGGCGGGGTGCTGGTTGCCTCCCCAGCTCTGCCAGGGGTCTGGTGAGCAGCCCTTCCTGCGGGATTAGGGCACTGCCTTTTCTCCCTAACTCTGCCAGATGACTGGGGAGCAATCCTTCCTGTGGGACTATGGCGCTGATTTTTCTCCCTATCTCTGCGAGACCACTGAGAGCAGCCCTTCCTGCGGGATTAGGGCAGTGCTTCCTCTCCCTAGCTCTGCGAGACCACTGTGGAGTGACCCTTCTTGCGGGATTAGGGCGCTGCCTTTTCTCCCTAGCTCTGCCAGATGACTGGGGAGCAATCCTTCCTGTGGGATTATGGAGCTTCCTCCTCTCCCTAGCTCTGAGATACCACTGGGAAGCGGCCCTTCCTGCGGGATTAGTGTGCTGCCTTCTCTCCCTAACTCTGTGAGACCACTGGGTAGCGGCCCTTCCTCCGGGGTGCGGTGCTAGCTTTCCTCCCCATCTCTACCAGGGGCCTGGGGAGCAGCCCTTCCTGCGGGATTAGGGCGCTGCCTTCTCTCCCTAGCTCTGCGAGATGACTGGGGAGCGGCCCTTCGTGCGGGATTAGGGTGCTACCTTCACTCCCTAGCTCTGCGAGACCACTGCGGAGCGGCCAATCCTGCGGGATTAGGGCACTTCCTTCTTTCCCTAGCTCTGCGATACCACTGTGGAGCAGCCTTTCCTGCGGGATTGGGCGCTCCCTCCTCTCCCTAGCTCGGCGAGAGCACTTGGGTGCGGCCCTTCCTGCGGGATTTTGGAGCTGCCTCCTCTCCCTAGCTCTGCAATTCCACTGGGGAGCATCCCTTTTTGCGGGATTAGGGCACTGCCTCCTCTCCCTAGCTCTGCGAGAGCACTGGGGAGCAGCCCTTTCTGCGGGA
Organism: Gopherus flavomarginatus; assembly: GCF_025201925.1. Lineage (NCBI taxonomy): Eukaryota > Metazoa > Chordata > Testudines > Testudinidae > Gopherus > Gopherus flavomarginatus. The sequence continues at coordinate 15,700 of NW_026114986.1, read as the reverse complement.
TTAGGACGCTCCCTCCTCTACCTAGCTCTGCGATACCACTGGGGAGCAGCCCTTCCTGCAGGATTAGGACGCTGCCTTCTCTCCCTAGCTCTGAGAGATCACTGGGGAGCGGACCTTCCTGCGTGGGCGGGGTGCTGGCATCCCTCCCCAGCTCTTCCAGGGGTCTGGGGAACAGCCCTTCCTGTGCGATTAAGGCACTGCCTTTTCAGCCTATCTCTGCTAGACAACTGAGGGCAGCCCTTCCTGCGGGATTAGGGCGCTGTCTTCTCTCCTTAGCTCTGCGAGACCACTGGGGAGTGGCCCTTCCTGTGGGATTAGGGCACTGCTTCCTCTCCCTAGCTCTGCGAGACCACTGGGGAGAAGACCTCCCTGCGGGTTTCGGGCTCTTCCTTCTCTCCCTAGCTCTGCGAGACCACTGGGGAGCATCCGTTCCTGCGGGATTAGGGCGCTGCCTTCTGTCCCTAGCTCTGCGAGACCACTGGGGAGCGGCCCCTCCTGCGGGATTAGGGCACTGCTTTCTATCCCTAGCTCTGCGAGACCACTGGGGAGCGGCCCTTCTTGCGGGATTACGACGCTTCCTTCTCTCCCCAGCTCTGAGAGACCACTGGGGAGCGGACCTTCCTGTGTGGGCACGGTTGCTGGCTTCCCTCCCCAGCTCTGCCAGGGGTCTGGGGAGCAGACATTCCTGCGGGATTAGGGCACTGCCTTTTCTCCCTAACTGTGCGACAGAACTAGGGAGGAGTCCTTCCTGCGGGATTAGGGCGCTGTTTTCTCTCCGTAGCTCTGCGAGACCACTGGGGAGCAGCCCTCCATGCGGGGTTAGGGCGCTGCAATCTTTACCTAGCTCTGCGAGACCACTGGGGAGCAGCCGTTCCTGCGAGATTGGGGCGCTACCTTCTCTCTCTAGCTCTGTGAGACGACTGGGGAGCGGCACTTCCTGCGGGACTAGGGCGCTGCCTCCTCTTCCTATCTCTGCGACACCACTGGGGAGCGGACCTTCCTGCGGGATTTGGGAGCTTCCTTCTCTCCCTAACTCTGCGAGACCACTGGGGAGCGGCCCTTCCTGCGGGATTAGGCCTCTGCCTCCTCTCCCTAGCTCTGCGAGACAACTCTTGAGCGGCCCTTCCTGCGGGATTAGGGAGCTGCCTCCTCTCCCTAGCTCTGCGAGACCAGTGGTGAGCGGCCCTTCCTGCGGGATTAGGGCACTGCCTCCTCTCCCTCGCTCTCCGAGAGCACTGGGGAGCAGCCCTTCCTGCGGGATTAGGGCGCTCCCTCCTCTACCTAGCTCTGCGAGACCACTGGGGAGCAGCCCTTCCTGCATGATAAGGACGCTGTCTTCTCTCCGTAGCTCTGCGATACCACTGAGAGCAGCCCTTCCTGCGGGATTAGGGCATTGCTTCCTCTCCCTAGCTCTGCGAGACCACTGGGAAGCGGCCTTTCCTGCGGGATTAGGGCGCTGTCTCATCTCCCTAGCTCTGCGAAACCACTGGGGAGCGACCCTTCGTGCGGGATTAGGGTGCTGCCTTCTCTTCCTAGGTCTGCGAAACCACTGGGGAGCCGCAATACTGCGGGATTAGGGCGATGCCTTCTCTTCCTAGCTCTACGAGACCACTGGGGAGAGGCCTTTCCTACGGGATTAGGGCGATGCCTCCTCTCCCTAGCTCTGCGAGAAAACTGGGGAGCGACCCTTTCTGCGGGATTAGGGCACTGTCTTCATTCCCTAGCTCTGTGAGACCACTGAGGAGCGACGCTTCTTGCGGGATTAGGGCGCTCCCTTTTCTCCCTAGCTCTGGCAGATGACCGGGAAGCAATCCTTCCTGTGGGATTTGGGCGCTGTCTCCTCTTCCTTGCTCTGCGAGACCACTGGGGAGCGGCCCTTCCTGCGGGACTAGGGCGCTGCCTCCTCTTCCTAGCTCTGCGACACCACTGAGGAGCGGACCTTCCTGCGGGATTAGGGCGATGCCTTCTCTTCCTATCTCTTCGAGAAAACTGGGGAGCGGCCCTTCCTGCGGGATTAGGGCGCTGCCTCCTCTCCCTAGCTCTGCGAGACCATTGGGGAGCGGCCCGTTCTGCGGGATTTGGGAGCTTCCTCCTCTCCCTAACTCTGCGAGACCACTGGGGAGCAGCCCTTCCTGCGGGATTAGGGCACTGCTTCCTCTCCCTAACTCTGTGAGACCACTGGGGAGCAGCCCTCCCTGCGGGGTTAGGGCGCTGCAATCTTTACCTAGCTCTGCGAGACCACTGGGGAGCAGCCGTTCCTGCGAGATTGGGGCGCTGCCTCCTCTCCCTAGCTTGGCAAGACCACTGGGGATCGGCCATTCCTGCGGGATTAGGGTGCTGCCTCCTCTCCCTAGCTCTTCGAGACCACTGGAGAGCGGCCCTTCCTGCAGGATTTGAGAGCTGCCTCCTCTCCCTAGCTCTGCGAGACCACTGGGGAGCGGCCCTTCCTGAGGGATTAGGGCACTGCCTCCTCTCCCTAGCTCTGCGAGACCACTGGGGAGCAGCCCTTACTGCGGGATTAGGGGGCTCCCTCCTCTAACTAGCTCTGCGAGACCACTGGGGAGCAGCCCTTCCTGCGGGATTAGTACGCTGCTTTCTCTCCCTAGCTCTGAGAGACCACTGTGGAGCGGACCTTCCTGCGTGGGCGGGGTGCTGGTTGCCTCCCCAGCTCTGCCAGGGGTCTGGTGAGCAGCCCTTCCTGCGGGATTAGGGCACTGCCTTTTCTCCCTAACTCTGCCAGATGACTGGGGAGCAATCCTTCCTGTGGGACTATGGCGCTGATTTTTCTCCCTATCTCTGCGAGACCACTGAGAGCAGCCCTTCCTGCGGGATTAGGGCAGTGCTTCCTCTCCCTAGCTCTGCGAGACCACTGTGGAGTGACCCTTCTTGCGGGATTAGGGCGCTGCCTTTTCTCCCTAGCTCTGCCAGATGACTGGGGAGCAATCCTTCCTGTGGGATTATGGAGCTTCCTCCTCTCCCTAGCTCTGAGAGACCACTGGGAAGCGGCCCTTCCTGCGGGATTAGTGTGCTGCCTTCTCTCCCTAACTCTGTGAGACCACTGGGTAGCGGCCCTTCCTCCGGGGTGCGGTGCTAGCTTTCCTCCCCATCTCTACCAGGGGCCTGGGGAGCAGCCCTTCCTGCGGGATTAGGGCGCTGCCTTCTCTCCCTAGCTCTGCGAGATGACTGGGGAGCAGCCCTTCGTGCGGGATTAGGGTGCTACCTTCACTCCCTAGCTCTGCGAGACCACTGCGGAGCGGCCAATCCTGCGGGATTAGGGCACTTCCTTCTTTCCCTAGCTCTGCGACACCACTGTGGAGCAGCCTTTCCTGCGGGATTGGGCGCTCCCTCCTCTCCCTAGCTCTGCGAGAGCACTTGGGTGCGGCCCTTCCTGCGGGATTTTGGAGCTGCCTCCTCTCCCTAGCTCTGCGATTCCACTGGGGAGCATCCCTTTTTGCGGGATTAGGGCACTGCCTCCTCTCCCTAGCTCTGCGAGAGCACTGGGGAGCAGCCCTTCCTGCGGGATTAGGACGCTCCCTCCTCTACCTAGCTCTGCGATACCACTGGGGAGCATCCCTTTTTGCGGGATTAGGGCACTGCCTCCTCTCCCTAGCTCTGCGAGAGCACTGGGGAGCAGCCCTTCCTGCAGGATTAGGACGCTGCCTTCTCTCCCTAGCTCTGAAAGATCACTGGGGAGCGGACCTTCCTGCGTGGGCGGGGTGCTGGCATCCCTCCCCAGCTCTTCCAGGGGTCTGGGGAGCAGCCCTTCCTATGCGATTAAGGCACTGCCTTTTCAGCCTATCTCTGCGAGACAACTGAGGGCAGCCCTTCCTGCGGGATTAGGGCGCTGTCTTCTCTCCTTAGCTCTGCGAGACCACTGGGGAGCGGCCCTTCTTGCGGGGTTAGGGCGCTGCAATCTTTACCTAGCTCTGTGAGACCACTGGGGAGCAGCCGTTCCTGCGAGATTGGGGCGCTACCTTCTCTCTCTAGCTCTGTGAGACGACTGGGGAGCGGCACTTCCTGCGGGATTAGGGCGCAGCCTTCTCTCCCTAGCTCTGCGAGACCACTGGGAAGCGGCCCTTCCTGTGGGATTTGGGAGCTGCCTCCTCTCCCTAGCTCTGCGAGACCACTGGGGAGCGGCCCTTCCTGCGGGACTAGGGCGCTGCCTCCTCTTCCTAGCTCTGCGACACCACGGGGGAGCGGACCTTCCTGCGGGATTAGGGCGATGCCTTCTCTTCCTATCTCTTCGAGAAAACTGGGGATCGTCCCTTCCTGCGGGATTAGGGCGCTGTCTCCTCTCCCTAGCTCTGAGAGACCACTGAGGAGCGGCTCTTCCTGCGGGATTAGGGCACTGCCTCTTCTCCCTAGCTCTGCGAAACCACTGGGGAGCGACCCTTCGTGCGGGATTAGGGTGCTGCCTCCTCTTCCTAGGTCTGCGAAACCACTGGGGAGCCGCAATCCTGCGGGATTAGGGCGATGCCTTCTCTTCCTAGCTCTACGAGACCACTGGGGAGAGGCCTTTCCTACGGGATTAGGGCGATGCCTCCTCTCCCTAGCTCTGCGAGAGAACTGGGGAGCGACCCTTTCTGCGGGATAAGGGCACTGTCTTCATTCCCTAGCTCTGTGAGACCACTGAGGAGCGACGCTTCTTGCGGGATTAGGGCGCTGCCTTTTCTCCCTAGCTCTGGCAGATGACCGGGAAGCAATCCTTCCTGTGGGATTAGGGTGCTGCCTTCTCTCCCTAGCTCTGCGAGACCACTGGGTAGCGGCCCTTCCTGCGGGGCGTGGAGATGGCTTCCCTCCCCAGCTCTACTAGGGGTCTGGGGAGTAGCCCTTCCTGCGGGATTCGGGCGCTGCCTTGTCTCCGTAGCTCTGCGAGACCACTGAGGAGCTGCTCTTCCTCCGGGATTATGGCGCTGCCTTTTCTCCCTAGCTCAGCGAGACCACTTCGGAGCGGCCCTTCATGCGGGATTAGGGCGCTGCCTCCTCTTCCTAGTTCTGCGACACCACTGGGGAGCGGCCCTCCCTGCGGGATTAGGGCGCTGCCTCCTCTCCCTAGCTCTGCGAGACCACTGGGGAGCGGCCCTTCCTACCGGATTAGGGAGCAGCCTCCTCTATCTAGCTCTGCGAGACCACTGTGGAGCGGCCCTTCATGCAGGATTAGGGCGCTTCCTCCTCTCCCTAGCTCTGCGAGACCACTGTGGAGCGGCCCTTCCTGTGGGATTAAGGAGCTGTCTCCTCTCTCTAGCTCTGCGAGACCACTGGGGAGCGGCCCTTCCTGCGGGATTAGGGTGCTACTTTCACTCCCTAGCTCTGCGAGACCACTGCGGAGCGGCCCTTCCTGCGGGATTAGGGCACTTCCTTCTTTCCCTAGCTCAGAGACCACTGGGGAGCGGCCCTTCCTGCAGGATTAGGGCGCTGCCTCCTCTCGCTAGCTCTGCGAGGCTATTGGAGAACGGCCATTCCTGCGGGATTAGGGAGCTGCCTCCTCTCCCTAGCTCTGCGAGACCACTGGGGAGCGGCCCTTCCTTCGGGATTAGGGCACTGCCTCCTCTCCCTAGCTCTGCGAGAGCACTAGGGAGCAGCCCCTCCTGCGAGATTGGGAGCTCCCTCCTCTACCTAGCTCTGCGAGACCACTGGGGAGCAGCCCTTCCTGCAGGATTTGGACGCTGCCTTCTCTCCCTAGCTCTGAGAGACGATTGGGGAGCGGCCTTTCCTGCGGGATTAGAGTGCTGCCTCCTCTCCCTAGATCTGCGAGACTACTGGCGAGCGGCTCTTCCTGCGGGATTAGGGCACTGCCTCCTCTACCTAGCTCTGCGAGATCACTGGGGAGCGGCACTTCCTGATAGATTAGGGAGCTGTCTTCTCTCCCTAGCTCTGTGAGACCACTGGGTAGCAGCCCTTCCAGTGGGATTAGGGCGCTGCCTCCTCTCCCTAGATCTGCGAGACCACTGGCGAGCGGCTCTTCCTGCGGGATTAGGGCGCTGCCTCCTCTCCCTAGATCTGCGAGACCACTGGCGAGCGGCTCTTCCTGCGGGATTAGGGCGCTGCCTTCTCTCCCTCGCTCTGTCAGACCACTGGGGAGCAGCCCTTCCTGCGGGATTAGGGCGCTGCCTTGTCTCCCTAGCTCTGAGAGACCACTGGGGAGCGGCCTTTCCTGCGGGATTACGGCACCGCCTTCTCTCCCTAGCTCTGCGAGACCACTGGGGAGCGGCCCTTCCTGTCGGATTAGGGCTCTGCCTTCTCTCCCTACCTCTTTGAGACCACTGCGTTGCGGCCCTTCCTGCAGGATAAGGGCGCCAACTTTTCTAACTAGCTCTGCGAGACCACTGATTATCGGCCCTTTCTGCTGGGTTAGGGCGCCGCCTTCTCACCCTAGCTCTGAGAGACCACTGGGGAGCGGCCCTTCCTGCGGGATTAGGGCGATGCCTTCTCTCCCTAGATCTGCGAGACAACTTGGAAGCGGCCCTTACTGCACCTTTATGGAGCTGCCTCCTCTCCCTAGCTCTCCGAGACCACTAGGGAGCAGCCCTTCCTGCGGGATTAGGGAGCTGCCTAATCTCCCTAGCTCTGCAAGACCACTGGGGAGCGGCCCTTCCTGCAGGATTAGGGCGCTGCCTTTTCTCCCTAGCTCTGTTAGGCCACTGGGGAGCAATCCATCCTGTGGGATTAGGGCGCTGCCTTCTCTCCCTAGCTCTGCGAGACCACTAGGGAGCGGCCCTTCCTGCGGGATTAGGACGCTGCCTTCTCTCCCTAGCTCTGCGAGACCACTAGGGAGACGCCTTTCCGGCAGGATTAGGGCGCTGCCTCCTCTCCCGAGCTCTGCGAGACCACTGGGGAACTGCCCTTTCTGCGGGATTAGGGTGCTGACTCCTCTCCCTAGCTCTGCAAGACCACTGGGATGCGGATGTTCCTGCGGGATTAAGGAGCTGCCTCCTCTTCTTAGTTCTGCTACACCACTGGGAAGCGGCCCTCCCTGTGGGATAAGGACGCTGCCTTCTCTCCCTAGCTCTGCGAGTCCACTGGGTAGCGGCCCTTCCTGCGGGGCGTGGAGATGTCTTCCCTCCCCAGCTCTACTAGGGGCCTGGGGAGTAGCCCTTCCTGCGGGATTCGGGCGCTGCCTTGTCTCCGTAGCTCTGCGAGACCACTGGGGAGCGGCCCTTCCTGCAGGATTAGGGCATTGCCTCTTCTCCATAGCTCTGCGAGAGCACTGGGGAGCAGCCCTTTCTGCACGATTAGGACGCTGCCTTCTCTCCCTAGCTCTGAGAGACCACTGGGGAGCGGACCTTCCTGCATGGGCGGCGTGCTGGCATCCCTCTCCATCTCTGCCAGGGGTCTGGGGAGCAGCCCTTCCTGCGGGATTAGGGCATTGTCTTCTCTCTGTAGCTCTGCGAGACCACTGGGGAGCGGCCCTTCTTGCGGAATTAGGGCACTGCTTCCTCTCCCTAGCTCTGCGAGACCACTGGGGAGCTGCCGTTCCTGCGGGATTAGGGCGCTGCCTCCTCTCCCTAGCTCTGCGAGATCACTGGGTAGCGGCCCTTCCTGATAGATTATGGCGCTGTCTTCTCTCCCTAGCTCTGTGAGACCACCCGGGAGCGGCCATTCCTGTGGGATTATGGCGCTGCCTTGTCTCCCTAGCTCTGCAAGACCACTGGGGAGCGGCCCTTCCTGGGCGGACGGGGCGCTGGCTTCCCTCCTCAGCTCTGTCAGGGGTCTGGGGAGCAGCCCTTCGTGCGGGATTAGGACGCTGGCTTCTCTCCCTAGCTCTGCGAGACCACTGGGGAGCGGCCCTTCCTGCGGGATTTGGGCGCTGCCTTCTCTCTCTGCCTATGCAAGACCACTGGGGAGCGGTCCTTCCTGCGGGATTAGGGCACCGCCTTCTCTCCCTAGCTCTGCGAGACCACTGAGAGAAGCCCTTCCTGTGGGATTAGGGCGCTGTCTTCTCTCCGTAACTCTGCGAGACCACTGGGGAACGGCCCATCTTGCGGGATTAGGGCACTGCGTCCTCTCCCTAGCTCTGCGAGACCACTGGGGAGCAGCCCTCCCTGCGGGTTTATGGCGCTACCTTCTCTCCCTAGCTCTCCGAGACCACTGGGGAGCAGCCGTTCCTGTGGGATTAGGGCGCTTCCTCCTCTCCCTAGCTCTGTGAGAACACCGGGTAGCGGCCATTCCTGCGGGATTAGGGCGCTCCCTTCTCTCCCTAGCTCTGCGAGACCACTGGGGAGCGGCCCTTCCAGCATCATTAGGACGTTGCCTTCTCTCCCTAGATCTGCAAGACCACTGGGGAGCGGCCCTTCCTGGGGGGACGGGGCGCTGGCTTCCGTCCCCAGCTCTGTCAGGGGTCTGGGGAGCAGACCTTCGTGCGGGATTAGGATGCTGTCTTCTCTCGCTAGCTCTGCGAGACCACTGGGGAGCGGCCTTTCCTGCAGAATTAGGGCGCTGCCTTCTCTCCCTACCTCTGCGAGACCACTGGGGAGAGGCCCTAACTGCGGGATTAGGGCGCCGCCTTCTCTCCCTAGCTCTGCGACACCACTGAGGATCGGCCCTTTCTTCGGGGGTCGGGGTGCTGGCTTCCCTCCCCAGCTCTGCCAGGGGCCTGGGGAGCAGCACTTCCTGCGGGATTAGGGCACCGCCTCCTCTCCCTAGCTCTGCTATTCCACTGGGAAGCAGCCCTTCCTGCAGGATTAGGGCGCTGCTTTCTCTCCCTAGTTCTGCGAGACCACTGGGGAGCGGCCCTTCCGGCGGGATTAGGGCGCCGCCTTCTCTCCCTAGCTCTGCGAGGCCACTGGGGAGCGGCTCTTCCTCCGGGATTATGGCGCTGCCTTTTCTCCCTCGGTCTGCGAGACCACTTCGGAGCGGCCCTTCATGCGGGATTAGGGCGCTGCCTCCTCTTCCTAGTTCTGCGACACCACTGGGGAGCGGCCCTCCCTGCGGGATTAGGGCGCTGCCTCCTCTCCCTAGCTCTGCGAGACCACTGTGGAGTGGCCCTTCCTACCGGATTAGGGAGCAGCCTCCTCTATCTAGCTCTGCGAGACCACTGTGGAGCGGCCCTTCATGCAGGATTAGGGCGCTTCCTCCTCTCCCTAGCTCTGCGAGACCACTGTGGAGCGGCCCTTCCTGTGGGATTAAGGAGCTGTCTCCTCTCTCTAGGTCTGCGAGACCACTGCGGAGCGGCCCTTCCTGCGGGATTAGGGCACTTCCTTCTTTCCCTAGCTCTGCGAGACCACTGGGGAGCGGCCCTTCCTGCGGGATTTGGGAGCTGCGTTCTCTCTCTAGCTCTGCGAGACCACTGGGGAGCATCCCTTCCTGCAGGATTAGGGCGCTGCCTCCTCTCGCTAGCTCTGCGAGGCTATTGGAGAATGGCCATTCCTGCGGGATTAGGGAGCTGCCTCCTCTCCCTAGCTCTGCGAGACCACTGGGGAGTGGCCCTTCCTTCGGGATTAGGGCACTGCCTCCTCTCCCTAGCTCTGCGAGAGCACTAGGGAGCAGCCCCTCCTGCGAGATTGGGCAGCTCCCTCCTCTACCTAGCTCTGCGAGACCACTGGGGAGCAGCCCTTCCTGCAGGATTAGGACGCTGCCTTCTCTCCCTAGCTCTGAGAGACCACTGGGTAGAGGACGTCTATAATTGGGCGCGGTGCTGGCATCCCCCCCAGCTCTGCCAGGGGCCTGGGGAGCAACCCTTCCTGCGGGATTAGGGCACTACCTTCTCTCCCTAGCTCTGCGAGACGATTGGGGAGCGGCCTTTCCTGCGGGATTAGGGTGCTGCCTCTACTCCCTAGATCTGCGAGACTACTGGCGAGCGGCTCTTCCTGCGGGATTAGGGCACTACCTCCTCTACCTAGCTCTGCGAGATCTCTGGGGAGCAGCACTTCCTGATAGATTAGGGAGCTGTCTTCTCTCCCTAGCTGTGTGAGACCACTGGGTAGCAGCCCTTCCAGCGGGATTAGGGCGCTGCCTCCTCTACCTAGATCTGCGAGACCACTGGCGAGTGTCTCTTCCTGCGGGATTAGGGCGCTGCCTCCTCACCCTAGATCTGCGAGACCACTGGCGAGCGGCTCTTCCTGCGGGATTAGGGCGCTGCCTTCTCTCCCTCGCTCTGTCAGACCACTGGGGAGCAGCCCTTCCTGCGGGATTAGGGCGCTGCCTTGTCTCCCTAGCTCTGCGAGACCACTGAGGAGCTGTCCTTCCTGTGGGATAAGGGCACTGTCTTCTCTCCGTAGCTCTGCGAGACCACTGTGGGGCGGCCCTTCCTGCGGGATTACGGCACTGCTTCCTCTCCCTATCTCTGCGAGACCACTTGAGAGCAGCCCTCCTTGCGGGTTTAGGGAGCTGCCTTCTCTCCCTAGCTCTGCGAGACGACTGGGGAGCGGCCTTTCCACCGGGATTAGGGCGCTGCCTCCTGTCCCTAGCTCTGCGAGACCACTGGGGAGCGGCCCTTCCTGCAGGATTAGGGCGGTTCCTCCTCTCCCTAGCTCTGCGATACCACTAGGAAGCGGCCCTTCCTGGGAGGGCGGGGCGCTGGCTTCCCTCCCCAGCTCTCACAGGGGCCTGGGGAGCAGCCCTTCATGCCGGATTAGGGCGCTGCGTATTCTCCCTAGCTCTGTGAAACCACTGGGGAGCGGCCTTTCCTGCGGGATTACGGCACCGCCTTCTCTCCCTAGCTCTGCGAGACCACTGGGGAGCGGCCCTTCCTGAGGGATTAGGGCTCTGCCTTCTCTCCCTACCTCTGTGAGACCACTGCGTTGCGGCCCTTCCTGCAGGATTAGGGCGCCAACTTTTCTCCCTAGCTCTGCGAGACCACTGATTATCGGCCCTTTCTCCTGGGTTAGGGCGCCGCCTTCTCACCCTAGCTCTGAGAGACCACTGGCGAGCGGCTCTTCCTGCGGTATTAGGGCACTGCCTCCTCTCCCTAGCTCTGCGAGACCACTGGGGAGCGGCGCTTCCTGCGGGATTAGGGCGATGCCTTCTCTCCCTAGATCTGCGAGACAACTTGGAAGCAGCCCTTACTGCGCCTTTATGGAGCTGCCTCCTCTCCCTAGCTCTCCGAGACCACTAGGGAGCAGCCCTTCCTGCGGGATTAGGGAGCTGCCGAATCTCCCTAGCTCTGCGAGACCACTGGGGAGCGGCCCTTCCTGCGGGATTAGGGCGCTGCCTTTTCTCCCTAGCTCTGTTAGGCCACTGGGGAGCAATCCATTCTGTGGGATTACGGCGCTGCCTTCTCTCCCTAGCTCTGTGAGACCACTAGGGAGCGGCCCTTCCTGCGGGATTAGGGCGCTGCCTTTTCTCCCTAGCTCTGTTAGGCCACTGGGGAGCGGCCCTTCCTGCGGGATTAGGGCGCTGCCTTTTCTCCCTAGCTCTGTTAGGCCACTGGGGAGCAATCCATCCTGTGAGATTAGGGCGCTGCCTTCTCTCCCTAGCTCTGCGAGACCACTAGGGAGACGCCTTTCCGGCAGGATTAGGGCGCTGCCTCCTCTCCCGAGCTCTGCGAGACCACTGGGGAACTGCCCTTTCTGCGGGATTAGGGTGCTGACTCCTCTCCCTAGCTCTGCGAGACCACTGGGATGCGGATGTTCCTGCGGGATTAAGGCGCTGCCTCCTCTTCCTAGCTCTGCGACACCACTGGGGAGCGGCCTTTCCTGCAGGATTAGGGCGCTGTCTTCTCTCCCTAGCTCTGCGAGACCACTGGGGAGCGGCCCTTCCTGGGGGGGCGGGGCGCTGGCTTCCCTCCCCAGCTCTGCCAGGGGTCTGGGGAGTAGCCCTTCCTGCGGGATTAGGACGCTGCCTTCTCTCCCTAGCTCTGCGAGAAAACTGGGGAGCGGCCTTTCCTGCTGAATTAGGGCGCTGCCATCTCTCCCTAGCTCTGCAAGACCACTGGGGAGCAGCCCTTCCTGGGTGGGCGGGGCGCTGGCTTCCCTCCTCAGCTCTGCCAGGGGTCTGGGGAGCAGCCCGTCCTGCGGGATTAGGGCGCTGCCTCCTCTCACTACCTCTGCGATACCACGGGGGAGCGGCCCTTCGTGCGAGATTAAGGCGCTGCCTCCTCTTCCTAGTTCTGCTACACCACTGGGGAGCGGCCCTCCCTGTGGGATAAGGAGGCTGCCTCCGCTCCCTAGCTCTGCGAAACCACTGGTGAGCGGCCCTTCATGCGGGATTAGGGCGCTTCCTCCTCTCCCTAACACTGCGAGACCACTGGCGAGCGGCTCTTCCTGCGGGATTAGGGCGCTGCCTCCTCTCCCGAGCTCTGCAAGACCACTGGGGAACTGCCCTTTCTGCGGGTTTAGGGTGCTGACTCCTCTCCCTAGCTCTGCTAGAACACTGGGGAGCGGCTCATCCTGCGGGATTACGTCTCTGCCTTCTCTCCCTTGCTCTGCGAGACCACTTGGGAGAGTCCCTTCCTGCGGGATTAGGGCGCTTCTTCCTCTCCCTAACTCTGCGAGACCACTGGCGAGCGGCTCTTCCTGCGGGATTAGGGCACTGCCTCCTCTTCCTTGCTCTGCGAGAGCACTGGGGAGCATCCCTTCCTGCAGGATTAGGGCGCTGCCTTCTCTCCCTCGCTATGCCAGACCACTGGGGAGCAGCCCTTCCTGCGGGATTAGGACGCTGCCTTCCCTCCCTAGCTCTGCAAGACCACTGGGGAGCGGCCCTTCCTGGGGGGGCGGGGCGCTGTCTTCACTCCCTAGCTCTGCGAGACCACTCGGGAGCGACCCTTCTTGGCAGATTAGGGCGCTACCTTTTCTCCCTAGCTCTGCCAGATGACTGGGGAGCAATCCTTCCTGTGGGATTAGGGCGCTGCCTTCTCTCCCTAGCTCTGAGAGACCACTGGGAAGCGGCCCTTCCTGTGGGATTAGAGTGCTGCCTTCTCTCTCTCTATCTCTTCGAGACCACTTGGTAGCGGCCCTTTCTGCCGGGCGCGGCGCTGGCTTCCCTCCCCAGCTCTACCAGGAGCCTGGGGAGCAGCCCTTCCTGCGGGATTAGGGCGCTGCCTTGTCTCCCTAGCTCTGCGAGACCACTGAGGAGCTGTCCTTTCTGTGGGATAATGGCGCTGTCTTCTCTCCCTAGCTCTGCGAGATGACTGGAGAGCGGGCCTTCCTGCGGGATTAGGGTGCTACCTTCACTCCCTAGCTCTGCGAGACCACTGCGGAGCGGCCATTCCTGCGGGATTAGGGCACTTCCTTCTTTCCCAATCTCTGCGAGAGCACTGGGGAGCAGCCCTTCCTGCGGGGTTAGGGCGCTGCCTCCTCTCCCTAGCTCTGCGAGACCACTGGGGAGCGGCCCTTCCTGCGGGATTAGGGCGCTGCCTCCTCTCCCTAGCTCTGTGATACCACTGGGGAGCGGCCATTCCTGCGGGATTAGGGAGCTGCCTCCTCTCCCTAGCTCTGCGAGACCACTGGGGAGCGGCGCTTCCTGCGGGATTAGGGCGATGCCTTCTCTCCCTAGATCTGCGAGACAACTTGGAAGCAGCCCTTACTGCGCCTTTATGGAGCTGCCTCCTCTCCCTAGCTCTCCGAGACCACTAGGGAGCAGCCCTTCCTGCGGGATTAGGGAGCTGCCGAATCTCCCTAGCTCTGCGAGACCACTGGGGAGCGGCCCTTCCTGCGGGATTAGGGCGCTGCCTTTTCTCCCTAGCTCTGTTAGGCCACTGGGGAGCAATCCATCCTGTGAGATTAGGGGGCTGCCTTCTCTCCCTAGCTCTGCGAGACCACTAGGGAGCGGCCCTTCCTGCGGGATTAGGGCGCTGCCTTTTCTCCCTAGCTCTGTTAGGCCACTGGGGAGCGGCCCTTCCTGCGGGATTAGGGCGCTGCCTTTTCTCCCTAGCTCTTTTAGGCCACTGGGGAGCAATCCATCCTGTGAGATTAGGGCGCTGCCTTCTCTCCCTAGCTCTGCGAGACCACTAGGGAGACGCCTTTCCGGCAGGATTAGGGCGCTGCCTCCTCTCCCGAGCTCTGCGAGACCACTGGGGAACTGCCCTTTCTGCGGGATTAGGGTGCTGACTCCTCTCCCTAGCTCTGCGAGACCACTGGGATGCGGATGTTCCTGCGGGATTAAGGCGCTGCCTCCTCTTCCTAGCTCTGCGACACCACTGGGGAGCGGCCTTTCCTGTGGGATTAGGGCGCTGCCTCCTCTCCGTAGCTCTGCGAGACCACTGGGGAGTGGCCCTTCCTGCAGGATTAGGGCGCTGTCTTCTCTCCCTAGCTCTGCGAGACCACTGGGGAGCTGTCCTTTCTGTGGGATAAGGGCGCTGTCTTCTCTCCCTAGCTCTGCGAGATGACTGGAGAGCGGGCCTTCCTGCGGGATTAGGGTGCTACCTTCACTCCCTAGCTCTGCGAGACCACTGCGGAGCGGCCATTCCTGCGGGATTAGGGCACTTCCTTCTTTCCCAATCTCTGCGAGAGCACTGGGGAGCAGCCCTTCCTGCGGGGTTAGGGCGCTGCCTCCTCTCCCTAGCTCTGCGAGACCACTGGGGAGCGGCCCTTCCTGCGGGATTAGGGCGCTGCCTCCTCTCCCTAGCTCTGTGATACCACTGGGGAGCGGCCATTCCTGCGGGATTAGGGAGCTGCCTCCTCTCCCTAGCTCTGCGAGACCACTGGGGAGCGGCGCTTCCTGCGGGATTAGGGCGATGCCTTCTCTCCCTAGATCTGCGAGACAACTTGGAAGCAGCCCTTACTGCGCCTTTATGGAGCTGCCTCCTCTCCCTAGCTCTCCGAGACCACTAGGGAGCAGCCCTTCCTGCGGGATTAGGGAGCTGCCGAATCTCCCTAGCTCTGCGAGACCACTGGGGAGCGGCCCTTCCTGCGGGATTAGGGCGCTGCCTTTTCTCCCTAGCTCTGTTAGGCCACTGGGGAGCAATCCATCCTGTGAGATTAGGGCGCTGCCTTCTCTTCCTAGCTCTGCGAGACCACTAGGGAGCGGCCCTTCCTGCGGGATTAGGGCGCTGCCTTTTCTCCCTAGCTCTGTTAGGCCACTGGGGAGCGGCCCTTCCTGCGGGATTAGGGCGCTGCCTTTTCTCCCTAGCTCTGTTAGGCCACTGGGGAGCAATCCATCCTGTGAGATTAGGGCGCTGCCTTCTCTCCCTAGCTCTGCGAGACCACTAGGGAGACGCCTTTCCGGCAGGATTAGGGCGCTGCCTCCTCTCCCGAGCTCTGCGAGACCACTGGGGAACTGCCCTTTCTGCGGGATTAGGGTGCTGACTCCTCTCCCTAGCTCTGCGAGACCACTGGGATGCGGATGTTCCTGCGGGATTAAGGCGCTGCCTCCTCTTCCTAGCTCTGCGACACCACTGGGGAGCGGCCTTTCCTGCGGGATTAGGGCGCTGCCTCCTCTCCGTAGCTCTGCGAGACCACTGGGGAGTGGCCCTTCCTGCAGGATTAGGGCGCTGTCTTCTCTCCCTAGCTCTGTGAGACCACTGGGGAGCGGCCCTTCCTGGGGGGGCGGGGCGCTGGCTTCCCTCCCCAGCTCTGCCAGGGGTCTGGGGAGTAGCCCTTCCTGCGGGATTAGGACGCTGCCTTCTCTCCCTAGCTCTGCGAGACCACTGGGGAGCGGCCTTTCCTGCAGAATTAGGGCGCTGTCTTCTCTCCCTAGCTCTGCGAGACCACTGGGGAGCGGCCCTTCCTGCTGAATTAGGGCGCTGCCATCTCTCCCTAGCTCTGCAAGACCACTGGGGAGCAGCCCTTCCTGGGTGGGCGGGGCGCTGGCTTCCCTCCTCAGC
>NW_026114985.1:0-25315 GCF_025201925.1 Gopherus flavomarginatus | reverse complement strand
CGAACATAGCCAGGGGCCCAACCCCTGGGGGCCCCAACACAGCTCCAGGGGCCCAACCCCCTGGGGGCCCCAACACCAGCTCCAGGGGCCCAAACCCTGGGGGCCCGAAACCATAGCTCCAGGGCCAAACCCCTGGGGGCCCCAACACCAGCTCCAGGGGCCCAACCCTGGGGGCCCGAACCAACATAGCTCCAGGGGCCCAACCCTGGGGGCCCCAACACCAGCTCCGGGGCCAAACCCCTGGGGGCCCGAAAAATAGCTCCAGGGTCCAAACCCCTGGGGACCAGAACCATAGCTCCAGGGCCCAACCCCTGGGGGCCCCAACACCAGCTCCAGGGCCCAACCCCTGGGGGCCCGAACCATAGCTCCAGGGGCCCAAACCCTGGGGGCCCCAACACCAGCTCCAGGGGCCCAACCCTTGGGGGCCCCAACCCCCGCTCCAGGGGCCCAACCCCTGGGGGCCCGAACCATAGCTCCAGAGGCCCAACCCCTGGGGGCCCCAACACCAGCTCCAGGGCCCAAAACCTGGGGGCCCGAACCATAGCTCCAGGGGCCCAACCCCTGGTGGCCCAACACCAGCTCCAGGGCCCAACCCCTGGGGGCCCGAACCATAGCTCCAGGGGCCCAACCCCTGGGGCCCCGAACCATAGCTCCAGGGGCCCAACCCTGGGGGCCCCAACACCAGCTCCAGGGGCCAACCCCTGGGGGCCCCAACCATAGCTCCAGGGGCCCAAACCCCTGGGGGCCCCAACACCAGCTCCAGGGGCCCAACCCTGGGGGCCCGAACACCGAGCCCAGGGGCCCAACCCCTGGGGACCCCAAACCAGCTCCAGGAGCCCAACCCCTGGGGGCCCAACACCAGCTCCAGGGGCCCAAACCCTGGGGCCCGAACCATAGCTCCAGGGGCCCAAACCCCTGGGGGCCCCAACACCAGCTCCAGGGCCCAACCCCTGGGGGCCCCAACACCAGCTCCAGGGGCCCAACCCCTGGGGGCCCCCAACAACAGCTCCAGGGGCCCAAAACCCTGGGGCCCCCAACACCAGCTCCAGGGGGCCCAAACCCTGGGGGCCCGAACCATAGCTCCAGGGGCCCAACCCCTGGGGGCCCAACACCAGCTCCGGGGCCCAACCCTGGGGGCCCCTGAACCATAGCTCCAGGGGCCCAACCCTGGGGGCCCCACCACCAGCTCCAGGGGCCCAAACCCTGGGGGCCCGAACATAGCTCCAGGGCCCAAACCCCTGGGGCCCCAACACCAGCTCCAGGGGCCCAACCCCTGGGGGCCCGAACATAGCTCCAGGGGCCCCAACCCTGGGGCCCGAACCATAGCTCCAGGGGCCCAACCCTGGGGGCCCCAACACCAGCTCCAGGGGCCCACCCCTGGGGGCCCGAACCATAGCTCCAGGGGCCCAACCCCTGGGGGCCCGAACCATAGCTCCAGGGGCCCAAACCCCAGGGGGGCCCCAACAACACCAGCTCCAGGGGCCCAACACCTGGGGCCCCAAACCATAGCTCCAGGGGCCCCAACCCTGGGGCCCCAAACACCAGCTCCAGGGGCCCAACCCTGGGGGCCCCAACACCAGCTCCAGGGGCCCAACCCTGGGGGCCCCAAACACCAGCTCCAGGGGCCCAACCCTGGGGGCCCAACACCAGCTCCAGGTGCCCAACCCCTGGGGGCCCAGAACCATAGCTAACTCCAGGGGCCCAAACTCCTGGGGGCCCCAACACCAGCTCCAGGGGCCCAACCCCTGGGGGCCCGAACCATAGCTCCAGGGGCCACACCCCTGGGGGCCCGAACCATAGCTCCAGGGGCCCAACCCCCTGGGGGCCCCAACACCAGCTCCAGGGGCCCAACCCCTGGGGGCCCCAACACCAGCTCCAGGGGCCCAACCCCTGGGGGCCCGAACCATAGCTCCAGGGGCCCAACCATGGGGCCCCAAAACCAGCTCCAGGGCCCAACCCCTCTGGGCCGAACCATAGCTCCAGGGGCCCAACCCCTGGGGGCCCCAACACCAGCTCCAGGGGCCCAACCCTTGGGGGCCCGAACCATAGCTCCAGGGGCCCAACCCCTGGGGGCCCCAACACCAGCTCCAGGGGCCCAACCCCTGGGGGCCCGAACCATAGCTCCAGGGGCCCAACCACTGGGGCCCCAACACCAGCTCCAGGGGCCCAACCCCTGGGGGCCTCAAAACCAGCTCCAGGGGCCCAACCCCTGGGGGCCCGAACCATAGCTCCAGGGGCCCAACCCCTGGGGCCCAAACCATAGCTCCAGGGCCCAACCCTGGGGGCCCCAACACCAGCTCCAGGGCCCAACCCCTGGGGCCCGAATCCATAGCTCCAGTGGGGCCCAACCCCTGGGGCCCCAACACCAGCTCCAGGGGCCCAAACCCTGGGGGCCCGAACCATAGCTCCAGGGGCCCAACCCCTGGGGCCCCAACACCAGCTCCAGGGCCCAACCCCTGGGGGCCCCAACACCAGCTCCAGGGGCCAACCCTGGGGGCCCGAACCATAGCTCCAGGGGCCCAACCCCTGGGGGCCCCAACACAGCTCCAGGGGGCCCAACCCTGGGGCCCCAACACCGGCTCAGGGGCCCAACCCCTGGGGGCTCCAACACCAGCTCCAGGGGCCCAACCCCTGGGGGCCCCAACACCAGCTCCAGGGGCCCAACCCCTGGGGGCCCCGAACACCAGCTCCAGGGGCCCAACCCCTGGGGGCCCCAACATAGCTTCCAGGGGCCCAACCCCGGGGGCCCGAACACCAGCTCCAGGGGCCAACCCCTGGGGGCCCCGAACCATAGCTCCAGGGGCCCAACCCCTGGGGCCCCAAAAACAAGCTCCAGGGGCCAAACCCTGGGGGGCCCCAACACCAGCTCCAGGGGCCCAAACCCTGGGGGGCCCCAACACCAGCTCCAGGGGCCCAACCCCTGGGGGCCCGAACCAGCTCCAGGGGCCCAACCCCTGGGGGCCCCAACACCAGCTCCAGGGGCCCAACCCCTGGGGCCCGAACCATAGCTCCAGGGGCCCAACCCCTGGGGCCCCAACACCAGCTCCAGGGGCCCAAACCCTGGGGGCCCCAACACCAGCTCCAGGGGCCCAACCCCTGGGGGCCCGAACCATAGCTCCAGGAGCCCAACCCCTGGGGGCCCAACACCAGCTCCAGGGGCCCAAACCCTGGGGGCCCCAACCACCAGCTCCCCTCCCAAACCCCTGGGGGCCCAACACCAGCTCCAGGGGCCCAACCCTGGGGGCCCCAAACCAGCTCCAGGGGCCAACCCCTGGGGGCCCGAACATAGCTCCAGGGGCCCAAACCCTGGGGGCCCCACCACCAGCTCCAGGGGGCCCAACCCCTGGGGGCCCCACACCAGCTCCAGGGGCCCAACCCCTTGGGGCCCCAACACCAGCTCCAGGGCCCAACCCCTGGGGGCCCGAACCATAGCTCCAGGGGCCCAACCCTGGGGCCCCAAACACCAGCTCCAGGGGCCCAACCCCTGGGGGCCCGAACCATAGCTCCAGGGGCCCAACCCCTGGGCCCCAACACCAGCTCCAGGGGCCCAACCCCGGGGCCCGAACCATAGCTCCAGGGGCCCAACCCCTGGGGGCCCCAACACCAGCTCCAGGGGCCCAAACCCTGGGGGCCCGAACCATAGCTCCAGGGGCCCAACCCCTGGGGGCCCCAACACCAGCTCCAGGGGCCAACCCCTGGGGGCCCCAACACCAGCTCCAGGGGCCCAACCCCTGGGGGCCCGAACCATAGCTCCAGGGGCCCAACCCCTGGGGGCCCCAACACCAGCTCCAGGGGCCCAACCCCTGGGGGCCCGAACCATAGCTCCAGGGGCCCAACCCCTGGGGGCCCGAACCATAGCTCCAGGGGCCCAACCCCTGGGGGCCCCAACACCAGCTCCAGGGGCCAACCCCTGGGGGCCCGAACCATAGCTCCAGGGGCCCAACCCCTGGGGGCCCCAACACCAGCTCCAGGGGCCCAACCCTTGGGGCCCGAACCATAGCTCCAGGGGCCCAACCCCTGGGGGCCCAACACCAGCTCCAGGGGCCCAACCCCTGGGGGCCCGAACCATAGCTCCAGGGGCCCAACCCCTGGGGCCCCAACACCAGCTCCAGGGGCCCAAACCCTGGGGGCCCCAACACCAGCTCCAGGGGCCCAACCCCTGGGGGCCCGAACCATAGCTCCAGGGGCCCAACCCCTGGGGCCCCCAAACCAGCTCCAGGGGCCCAACCCCTGGGGACCCCAACACCAGCTCCAGGGGCCAAACCCTGGGGGCCCAAACACCAGCTCCAGGGGCCCAACCCCTGGGGGCCCGAACCATAGCTCCAGGGCCCAAACCCTGGGGGCCCCAACACCAGCTCCAGGGGCCCAACCCCTGGGGGCCGAACCATAGCTCCAGGGGCCCAACCCCTGGGGGGCCCAACACCAGCTCCAGGGGCCCAACCCCTGGGGGCCCAACACCAGATGCAGGGGCCCAACCCCTGGGGGCCCGAACCATAGCTCCAGGGGCCCAACCCCTGGGGGCCCAAACACCAGCTCCAGGGCCCAAACCCTGGGGGCCCGAACCATAGCTCCAGGGGCCCAACCCCTGGGGCCCCAACACCAGCTCCAGGGGCCCAACCCCTGGGGGCCCGAACCATAGCTCCAGGGGCCCAACCCCTGGGGGCCCCAACACCAGCACCAGGGGCCCAACCCCTGGGGGCCCGAACCATAGCTCCAGGGGCCCAACCCTGGGGCCCGAACCATAGCTCCAGGGGCCCAACCCCTTGGGGCCCCAACACCAGCTCCAGGGGCCCAACCCCTGGGGGCCCGAACCATAGCTCCAGGGGCCCAACACCTGGGGGCCCCAACACCAGCTCCAGGGGCCCAAACCCTGGGGGCCCAAACACCAGCTCCAGGGGCCCAACCCCTGGGGGCCCGAACCATAGCTCCAGGGGCCCAACCCCTGGGGGCCCCAAACACCAGCTCCAGGGGCCCAACCCCTGGGGGCCCGAACCACCAGCTCCAGGGGCCCAACCCCTGGGGGCCCCAACACCAGCTCCAGGGGCCCAAACCCTGGGGCCCCAACACCAGCTCCAGGGGCCCAACCCCTGGGGGCCCGAACCCTAGCTCCAGGGGCCCAACCCCTGGGGGCCCGAACCATAGCTCCAGGGGCCCAACCCCTGGGGGCCCCAACACCAGCTCCAGGGGCCCAAACCCTGGGGGCCCGAACCATAGCTCCAGGGGCCCAACCCCTGGGGCCCCAACACCAGCTCCAGGGGCCCAACCCCTGGGGGCCCCAACACCAGCTCCAGGGGCCCAACCCCTGGGGGCCCGAACCATAGCTCCAGGGGCCAAACCCCTGGGGGCCGAACCATAGCTCCAGGGGCCCAACCCCTGGGGGCCCCAACACCAGCTCCAGGGGCCAAACCCCTGGGGCCCAACACCAGCTCCAGGGGCCCAACCCCTGGGGGCCCGAACCATAGCTCCAGGGGCCCAACCCCTGGGGGCCCCAACACCAGCTCCAGGGGCCCAACCCCTGGGGGCCCGAACCATAGCTCCAGGGGCCCAACCCCTGGGGCCCCAACACCAGCTCCAGGGGCCCAACCCCTGGGGGCCCGAACCATAGCTCCAGGGGCCCAACCCCTGGGGCCCCAACACCAGCTCCAGGGGCCCAAACCCTGGGGGCCCGAACCATAGCTCCAGGGGCCCAACCCTGGGGGCCCCAACACCAGCTCCAGGGGCCCAACCCCTGGGGGCCCCAACACCAGCTCCAGGGGCCCAACCCCTGGGGGCCCGAACCATAGCTCCAGGGGCCCAACCCCTGGGGGCCCCAACACCAGCTCCAGGGGCCCAACCCCTGGGGGCCCGAACCATAGCTCCAGGGGCCCAACCCCTGGGGGCCCGAACCATAGCTCCAGGGGCCCAACCCCTGGGGGCCCAAACACCAGCTCCAGGGGCCCAACCCCTGGGGGCCCGAACCATAGCTCCAGGGGCCCAACCCCTGGGGGCCCCAACACCAGCTCCAGGGGCCCAACCCCTGGGGGCCCGAACCATAGCTCCAGGGGCCCAACCCTGGGGGCCCCAACACCAGCTCCAGGGGCCCAACCCCTGGGGGCCCGAACCATAGCTCCAGGGGCCCAACCCCTGGGGGTTCCAACACCAGCTCCAGGGGCCCAAAACCTGGGGGCCCAACACCAGCTCCAGGGGCCCAACCCCTGGGGGCCCGAACCATAGCTCCAGGGGCCCAACCCCTGGGGGCCCCAACACCAGCTCCAGGGGCCCAACCCCTGGGGCCCCAACACCAGCTCAGGGGCCCAAACCCTGGGGGCCCCAACACCAGCTCCAGGGGCCCAACCCCTGGGGGCCCGAACCATAGCTCCAGGGGCCCAACCCCTGGGGGCCCCAACACCAGCTCCAGGGGCCCAAACCCTGGGGGCCCGAACCATAGCTCCAGGGGCCACAACCCCTGGGGACCCCAACACCAGCTCCAGGGGCCCAACCCCTGGGGGCCCCAACACCAGCTCCAGGGGCCCAAACCCTGGGGGCCCGAACCATAGCTCCAGGGGCCCAACCCCTGGGGGCCCCAACACCAGCTCCAGGGGCCCAAACCTGGGGGCCCGAACCATAGCTCCAGGGGCCCAACCCCTAGGGGCCCCAACACCAGCTCCAGGGGCCCAACCCCTGGGGGCCCGAACCATAGCTCCAGGGGCCCAACCCCTGGGGGCCCCAACACCAGCTCCAGGGGCCCAACCCCTGGGGGCCGAACCATAGCTCCAGGGGCCCAACCCCTGGGGGCCCGAACCATAGCTCCAGGGGCCCAACCCCGGGGGCCCCAACACCAGCTCCAGGGGCCCAACCCCTGGGGGCCCGAACCATAGCTCCAGGGGCCCAACCCCTGGGGGCCCCAACACCAGCTCCAGGGGCCCAAACCCTGGGGGCCCCAACACCAGCTCCAGGGGCCCAACCCCTGGGGGCCCGAACCATAGCTCCAGGGGCCCAACCCCTGGGGGCCCCAACACCAGCTCCAGGGGCCCAACCCCTGGGGGCCCGAACCATAGCTCCAGGGGCCCAACCCCTGGGGCCCCAACACCAGCTCCAGGGGCCCAACCCCTGGGGGCCCCAACACCAGCTCCAGGGGCCAAACCCCTTGGGGCCCCAACACCAGCTCCAGGGGCCCAACCCCTGGGGCCCGAACCATAGCTCCAGGGGCCCAACCCCTGGGGGCCCGAACCATAGCTCCAGGGGCCCAACCCCTGGGGGCCCCAACACCAGCTCCAGGGGCCCAACCCCTGGGGGCCCGAACCATAGCTCCAGGGGCCCAACCCCTGGGGGCCCAACACCAGCTCCAGGGGCCCAAACCCTGGGGGCCCCAACACCAGCTCCAGGGGCCCAACCCCTGGGGGCCCGAACCATAGCTCCAGGGGCCCAACCCCTGGGGGCCCCAACACCAGCTCCAGGGGCCCAACCCCTGGGGGCCCGAACCATAGCTCCAGGGGCCCAACCCCTGGGGGCCCCAACACCAGCTCCAGGGGCCCAACCCCTGGGGGCCCGAACACCAGCTCCAGGGGCCCAACCCCTGGGGGCCCGAACCATAGCTCCAGGGGCCCAACCCCTGGGGGCCCCAACACCAGCTCCAGGGGCCCAAACCCTGGGGGCCCGAACCATAGCTCCAGGGGCCCAACCCCTGGGGGCCCAACACCAGCTCCAGGGGCCCAACCCCTGGGGGCCCCAACACCAGCTCCAGGGGCCCAACCCTGGGGGCCCGAACCATAGCTCCAGGGGCCCAACCCCTGGGGGCCCGAACCATAGCTCCAGGGGCCCAACCCCTGGGGGCCCCAACACCAGCTCCAGGGGCCAAACCCCTGGGGCCCAACATAGCTCCAGGGGCCCAACCCTGGGGGCCCGAACCATAGCTCCAGGGGCCCAACCCCTGGGGGCCCCAAACACCAGCTCCAGGGGCCCAACCCCTGGGGGCCCGAACCATAGCTCCAGGGGCCCAACCCCTGGGGGCCCCAACACCAGCTCCAGGGGCCCAACCCCTGGGGGCCCGAACCATAGCTCCAGGGGCCCAACCCCTGGGGGCCCAAAACCAGCTCCAGGGGCCCAACCCCTGGGGCCCCAACACCAGCTCCAGGGGCCCAACCCCTGGGGGCCCGAACCATAGCTCCAGGGGCCCAACCCCTGGGGGCCCAACACCAGCTCCAGGGGCCCAACCCCTGGGGGCCCGAACCATAGCTCCAGGGGCCCAACCCCTGGGGGCCCAAAACCAGCTCCAGGGGCCCAACCCCTGGGGGCCCCAACACCAGCTCCAGGGGCCCAACCCCTGGGGGCCCGAACCATAGCTCCAGGGGCCCAACCCCTGGGGGCCTGAACCATAGCTCCAGGGGCCCAACCCCTGGGGGCCCCAACACCAGCTCCAGGGGCCAAAACCCTTGGGGCCCAACACCAGCTCCAGGGGCCCAACCCTGGGGGCCCGAACCATAGCTCCAGGGGCCCAACCCCTGGGGGCCCCAACACCAGCTCCAGGGGCCCAACCCCTGGGGGCCCGAACCATAGCTCCAGGGGCCCAACCCCTGGGGGCCCCAAACACCAGCTCAAGGGGCCCAACCCTGGGGGCCCGAACCATAGCTCCAGGGGCCCAACCCCTGGGGGCCCAACACCAGCTCCAGGGGCCCAAACCCTGGGGGCCCGAACCATAGCTCCAGGGGCCCAACCCCTGGGGCCCCAACACCAGCTCCAGGGGCCCAACCCCTGGGGCCCCAACACCAGCTCCAGGGGCCCAACCCCTGGGGGCCCGAACCATAGCTCCAGGGGCCCAACCCCTGGGGGCCCCAACACCAGCTCCAGGGGCCCAACCCCTGGGGGCCCGAACCATAGCTCCAGGGGCCCAACCCCTGGGGGCCCGAACCATAGCTCCAGGGGCCCAACCCCTGGGGCCCCAACAACAGCTCCAGGGGCCCAACCCCTGGGGGCCCAACACCAGCTCTAGGGGCCCAACCCCTGGGGGCCCGAAACATAGCTCCAGGGGCCCAACCCCTGGGGGCCCCAACACCAGCTCCAGGGGCCCAACCCCTGGGGGCCCGAACCATAGCTCCAGGGGCCCAACCCCTGGGGGCCCCAACACCAGCTCCAGGGGCCCAAACCCTGGGGGCCCCAACACCAGCTCCAGGGGCCCAACCCCTGGGGGCCCGAACCATAGCTCCAGGGGCCCAACCCCTGGGGGCCCCAACACCAGCTCCAGGGGCCCAACCCCTCTGGGCCCGAACCATAGCTCCAGGGGCCCAACCCCTGGGGGCCCCAACACCAGCTCCAGGGGCCCAACCCTTGGGGGCCCGAACCATAGTCCAGGGGCCCAACCCCTGGGGGCCCCAACACCAGCTCCAGGGGCCAACCCCTGGGGGCCCCAACACCAGCTCCAGGGGCCCAACCCCTGGGGGCCCGAACCATAGCTCCAGGGGCCCAACCCCTGGGGGCCCCAACACCAGCTCCAGGGGCCCAAACCCTGGGGGCCCAACCATAGCTCCAGGGGCCAAACCCTGGGGGCCCCAACACCAGCTCCAGGGGCCCAACCCCTGGGGCCCCAACACCAGCTCCAGGGGCCCAACCCCTGGGGGCCCAAACACCAGCTCCAGGGCCCAACCCCTGGGGGCCCGAACCATAGCTCCAGGGGCCCAACCCCTGGGGGCCCCAACACCAGCTCCAGGGGCCCAACCCCTGGGGCCCGAACCATAGCTCCAGGGGCCCAACCCCTGGGGCCCCAACACCAGCTCCAGGGGCCCAACCCCTGGGGCCCCAACACCAGCTCCAGGGGCCCAACCCCTGGGGGCCCGAACCATAGCTCCAGGGGCCCAACCCCTGGGGGCCCCAACACCAGCTCCAGGGGCCCAACCCCTGGGGGCCCCAACACCAGCTCCAGGGGCCCAACCCCTGGGGCCCGAACCATAGCTCCAGGGGCCCAACCCCTGGGGGCCCCAACACCAGCTCCAGGGGCCCAACCCCTGGGGGCCCGAACCATAGCTCCAGGGGCCCAACCCCTGGGGGCCCCAACACCAGCTCCAGGGGCCCAACCCCTGGGGGCCCAAACACCAGCTCCAGGGGCCCAAACCCTGGGGGCCCGAACCATAGCTCCAGGGGCCAAACCCCTGGGGGCCCCAACACCAGCTCCAGGGGCCCAACCCCTGGGGGCCCGAACCATAGCTCCAGGGGCCCAACCCCTGGGGCCCGAACATAGCTCCAAGGGCCCAACCCCTGGGGGCCCCAACACCAGCTCCAGGGGCCCAACCCCTGGGGCCCGAACCATAGCTCCAGGGGCCCAACCCCTGGGGCCCCAACACCAGCTCCAGGGGCCCAACCCCTGGGGGCCCGAACCCTAGCTCCAGGGGCCCAACACCTGAGGGCCCCAACACCAGCTCCAGGGGCCCAACCCCTGAGGGCCCGAACCATAGCTCCAGGGGCCCAACCCCTGGGGGCCGCAACACCAGCTCCAGGGGCCCAACCCCTGGGGGCCCTAACCATAGCTCCAGGGGCCCAACCCCTGGGGGCCCCAACACCAGCTCCAGGGGCCCAACCCCTGGGGGCCCCAACACCAGCTCCAGGGGCCCAAACCCTGGGGGCCGAACCATAGCTCCAGGGGCCCAACCCCTGGGGGCCCCAACACCAGCTCCAGGGGCCAAACCCCTTGGGGCCCCAACATCAGCTCCAGGGGCCCAACCCCTGGGGGCCCGAACCATAGCTCCAGGGGCCCAACCCCTGGGGGCCCCAACACCAGCTCCAGGGGCCCAACCCCTGGGGGCCCGAACCATAGCTCCAGGGGCCCAACCCCTGGGGTCCCCAACACCAGCTCCAGGGCCCAACCCCTGGGGGCCGGAACCATAGCTCCAGGGGCCCAACCCCTGGGGGCCCCAACACCAGCTCCAGGGGCCCAAACCCTGGGGGCCCGAACCATAGCTCCAGGGGCCCAACCCCTGGGGACCCCAACACCAGCTCCAGGGGCCCAACCCCTGGGGGCCCCAACACCAGCTCCAGGGGCCCAACCCCTGGGGGCCCGAACCATAGCTCCAGGGGCCCAACCCCTGGGGGCCCCAACACCAGCTCCAGGGGCCCAACCCCTGGGGGCCCGAACCATAGCTCCAGGGGCCCAACCCCTGGGGGCCCGTACCGTAGCTCCAGGGGCTCAATCCCTGGGGCCCCAACACCAGCTCCAGGGGCCCAACCCCTTGGGCACCGAACCATAGCTCCAGGGGCCCAACCCCTGGGGGCCCCAACACCAGCTCCAGGGGCCTAACCCTTGGGGGCCCGAACCATAGCTCCAGGGGCACAACCCCTGGGGGCCCCAACACCAGCTCCAGGGGCCCAACCCCTGGGGGCCCGAACCATAGCTCCAGGGGCCCAACCCCTGGGGGCCCCAACACCAGCTCCAGGGGCCCAAACCCTGGGGGCCCCAACACCAGCTCCAGGGGCCCAACAGCTGGGGGCCGAACCATAGCTCCAGGGGCCCAACCCCTGGGGGCCCAAACACCAGCTCCAGGGGCCCAACCCCTGGGGACCCCAACACCAGCTCTGGCGGTCCAACCCCTGGGGACCCCAACACCAGCTCCAGGGGCCCAACCCCTGGGGGCCCGAATCATAGCTCCAGGGGCCCAACCCCTGGGGCCCCAACACCAGCTCCAGGGGCCCAAACCCTGGGGGTCCGAACCATAGCTCCAGGGGCCCAACCCCTGGGGACCCCAACACCAGCTCCAGGGGCCCAACCCCTGGGGGCCCCAACAACAGCTCCAGGGGCCCAAACCCTGGGGGCCCGAACCATAGCTCCAGGGGCCCAACCCCTGGGGGCCCCAACACCAGCTCCAGGGGCCCAAACCCTGGGGGCCCGAACCATAGCTCCAGGGGCCCAACCCCTGGGGGCCCCAACACCAGCTCCAGGGGCCCAACCCCTGGGGGCCCGAACCATAGCTCCAGGGGCCCAACCCCTGGGGACCCCAACACCAGCTCCAGGGGCCCAACCCCTGGGGGCCCGAACCATAGCTCCAGGGGCCCAACCCCTGGGGGCCCGAACCATAGCTCCAGGGGCCCAACCCCTGGGGCCCCAACACCACCTCCAGGGGCCCAACCCCTGGGGGCCCGAACCATAGCTCCAGGGGCCCAACCACTGGGGGCCCCAACACCAGCTCCGGGGGCCCAAACCCTGGGGGCCCCAACACCCGCTCCAGGGGCCCAACCCCTGGGGGACAAAACCATAGCTCCAGGGGCCCAACCCCTGGGGGCCCCAACACCAGCTCCAGGGGCCCAACCCCTGGGGGCCCGAACCATAGCTCCAGGGGCCCAACCCCTGGGGACCCCAACACCAGCTCCAGGGGCCCAACCCTGGGGGCCCCAACACCAGCTCCAGGGGCCCAACCCCTGGGGGCCCCAACACCAGCTCCAGGGGCCCAAACCCTGAGGGCCCGAACCATAGCTCCAGGGGCACAACCCCTAGGGGCCCCAACACCAGCTCCAGGGGCCGAACCCCTGGGGGCCCGAACCATAGCTCCAGGGGCCCAACCCTGGGGACCCCAACAGCAGCTCCAGGGGCCCAACCCCTGGGGGCCCGAACCATAGCTCCAGGGGCCCAACCCCTGGGAGCCCGAAGCATAGCTCCAGGGGCCCAACCCCTTGGGGCCCCAACACCAGCTCCAGGGGCCCAACCCCTGGGGGCCCGAACCATAGCTCCAGGGGCCCAACCACTGGGGGCCCCAACACCAGCTCCGGGGGCCCAAACCCAGGGGGCCCAACACCCGCTCCAGGGGCCCAACCCCTAGGGGACAGAACAATAGCTCCAGGGGCCCAACCCCTGGGGGCCCCAACACCAGCTCCAGGGGCCCAACCCCTGGGGGTCCGAACCATAGCTCCAGGGGCCCAACCCCTGGGGACCCCAACACCAGCTCCAGGGGCCCAACCCCTGGGGGCCCCAACACCAGCTCCAGGGGCCAAACCCTTGGGGCCCCAACACCAGCTCCAGGGTCCCAACCCCTGGGGGCCCGAACCATAGCTCCAGGGGCCCAACCCCTGGGGGCCCCAACACCAGCTCCAGGGGCCCAACCCCTGTGGGCCCGAACCATAGCTCCAGGGGCCCAACCCCTGGGGGCCCCAACACCAGCTCCAGGGGCCCAAACCCTGGGGGCCCGAACCATAGCTCCAGGGGCCCAACCCCTGGGGGCCCCAACACCAGCTCCAGGGGCCCAACCCCTGGGGACCCCAACACCAGCTCCAGGGGCCCAACCCCTGGGGGCCCGAATCATAGCTCCAGGGGCCCAACCCCTGGGGGCCCCAACACCAGCTCCAGGGGCCCAACCCCTGGGGGCCCGAACCATAGCTCCAGGGGCCCAACCCCTGGGGGCCCGAACCATAGCTCCAGGGGCCCAACCCCTGGGGGCCCCAACACCAGCTCCAGGGGCCCAACCCCTGGGGGCCCCACCACCAGCTCCAGGGGCCCAACCCCTGGGGGCCCGAAACATAGCTCCAGGGGCCCAACCCCTGGGGGCCCCAACACCAGCTCCAGGGGCCCAACCCCTGGGGGCCCGAACCATAGCTCCAGGGGCCCAACCCCTGGGGGCCCTAACACCAGCTCCAGGGGCCCAACCCCTGGGGGCCCGAACCATAGCTCCAGGGGCCCAACCCCTGGGGGCCCCAACACCAGCTCCAGGGGCCCAACCCCTGGGCCCGAACCATAGCTCCAGGGGCCCAACCCCTGGGGGCCCCAACACCAGCTCCAGGGGCCCAACCCCTGGGGGCCCGAACCATAGCTCCAGGGGCCCAACCCCTGGGGGCCCAAACACCAGCTCCAGGGGCCCAACCCCTGGGGGCCCGAACCAAAGCTCCAGGGGCCCAACCCCTGGGGGCCCCAACACCAGCTCCAGGGGCCCAAACCCTGGGGGCCCCAACACCAGCTCCAGGGGCCCAACCCCTGGGGGCCCGAACCATAGCTCCAGGGGCCCAACCCCTGGGGGCCCCAACACCAGCTCCAGGGGCCCAAACCCTGGGGACCCCAACACCAGCTCCAGGGGCCCAACCCCTGGGGGCCCGAAACATAGCTCCAGGGGCCCAACCCCTGGGGGCCCCAACACCAGCTCCAGGGGCCCAAACCCTCTGGGTCCGAACCATAGCTCCAGGGGCCCAACCCCTGGGGACCCCAACACCAGCTCCAGGGGCCCAACCCCTGGGGGCCCCAACACCAGCTCCAGGGGCCCAACCCCTGGGGGCCGGAACATAGCTCCAGGGGCCCAACCCCTGGGGGCCCCAACACCAGCTCCAGGGGCCCAAACCCTGGGGCCCGAACCATAGCTCCAGGGGCCCAACCCCTGGGGGCCCCAACACCAGCTCCAGGGGCCCAACCCCTGGGGCCCCAACACCAGCTCCAGGGGCCCAAACCTGGGGGCCCAAAACCCAGCTCCAGGGGCCCAACCCCTGGGGCCCGAACCATAGCTCCAGGGGCCCAACCCCTGGGGGCCCCAACACCAGCTCCAGGGGCCCAACCCTGGGGGCCCGAACCATAGCTCCAGGGCCCAACCCCTGGGGGCCCAACACCAGCTCCAGGGGCCCAACCCCTGGGGCCCGAACCATAGCTCCAGGGGCCCAACCCCTGGGGGCCCCAACACCAGCTCCAGGGGCCCAACCCCTGGGGGCCCGAAACATAGCTCCAGGGGCCCAACCCCTGGGGGCCCCAACACCAGCTCCAGGGGCCCAACCCCTGGGGGGCCCGAACCATAGCTCCAAGGGCCCAACCCCTGGGGGCCCCAACACCAGCTCCAGGGGCCCAACCCCTGGGGGCCCGAACCATAGCTCCAGGGGCCCAACCCCTGGGGGCCCGAACATAGCTCCAGGGGCCCAACCCCTGGGGGCCCTAACACCAGCTCCAGGGGCCCAAACCCTGGGGGCCCAACACCAGCTCCAGGGGCCCAACCCCTGGGGGCCCGAACCATAGCTCCAGGGGCCCAACCCCTGGGGGCCCCAACACCAGCTCCAGGGGCCCAACCCCTGGGGGCCCGAACCATAGCTCCAGGGGCCCAACCCCTGGGGGCCCAAACACCAGCTCCAGGGGCCCAAACCCTTGGGGGCCCGAACCATAGCTCCAGGGGCCAAACCCTGGGGCCCCAACACCAGCTCCAGGGGCCCAACCCCTGGGGGCCCGAACCATAGCTCCAGGGGCCCAACCCCTGGGGCCCCAACACCAGCTCCAGGGGCCCAAACCCTGGGGGCCCCAACACCAGCTCCAGGGGCCCAACCCCTGGGGGCCGAACATAGCTCCAGGGGCCCAACCCCTGGGGGCCCCAACACCAGCTCCAGGGGCCCAACCCCTGGGGCCCCAACACCAGCTCCAGGGGCCCAACCCCTGGGGGCCCCAACACCAGCTCCAGGGGCCCAAACCCTGGGGGCCCGAACCATAGCTCCAGGGGCCCAACCCCTGGGGGCCCCAACACCAGCTCCAGGGGCCCAAACCCTGGGGGCCCGAACCATAGCTCCAGGGGCCCAACCCCTGGGGGCCCCAACACCAGCTCCAGGGGCCCAACCCCTGGGGGCCCGAACCATAGCTCCAGGGGCCCAACCCCTGGGGGCCCCAACACCAGCTCCAGGGGCCAAACCCTGGGGGCCCGAACCATAGCTCCAGGGGCCCAACCCCTGGGGCCCCAACACCAGCTCCAGGGGCCCAACCCCTGGGGGCCCCAACACCAGCTCCAGGGGCCCAACCCCTGGGGGCCCGAACCATAGCTCCAGGGGCCCAACCCCTGGGGGCCCCAACACCAGCTCCAGGGGCCCAACCCTTGGGGCCCGAACCATAGCTCCAGGGGCCCAACCCCTGGGGGCCCGAACCATAGCTCCAGGGGCCCAACCCCTGGGGGCCCCAACACCAGCTCCAGGGGCCCAACCCCTGGGGGCCCGAACCATAGCTCCAGGGGCCCAACCCCTGGGGGCCCCAACACCAGCTCCAGGGGCCCAAACCCTGGGGGCCCGAATCATAGCTCCAGGGGCCCAACCCCTGGGGGCCCAAAACCAGCTCCAGGGGCCCAACCCCTTGGGGCCCGAACCATAAGTCCAGGGGCCCAACCCCTGGGGGCCCGAACCATAGCTCCAGGGGCCCAACCCCTGGGGGCCCCAACACCAGCTCCAGGGGCCCAACCCCTGGGGGCCCCAACACCAGCTCCAGGGGCCCAACCCCTGGGGGCCCGAACCATAGCTCCAGGGGCCCAACCCCTGGGGGCCCTAACACCAGCTCCAGGGACCCCACCCCGGGGGCCCCAACACCAGCTCCAGGGGCCCAACCCCTGGGGGCCCCAACACCAGCTCCAGGGGCCCAAACCCTGGGGGCCCCAACACCAGCTCCAGGGGCCCAACCCCTGGGGGCCCGAACCATAGCTCCAGGGGCCCAACCCCTGGGGGCCACAACACCAGCTCCAGGGGCCCAACCCCTGGGGGCCCGAACCATAGCTCCAGGGGCCCAACCCCTGGGGGCCCGAACCATAGCTCCAGGGGCCCAACCCCTGGGGGCCCCAACACCAGCTCCAGGGGCCCAACCCCTGGGGGCCCCAACACCAGCTCCAGGGGCCCAACCCCTGGGGGCCCCAACACCAGCTCCAGGGGCCCAAACCCTGGGGGCCCCAACACCAGCTCCAGGGGCCCAACCCCTGGGGGCCCCAACACCAGCTCCAGGGCCCAACCCTGGGGGCCCCAACACCAGCTCCAGGGGCCCAACCCCTGGGGGCCCGAACCATAGCTCCAGGGGCCCAACCCCTGGGGGCCCCAACACCAGCTCCAGGGGCCCAACCCCTGGGGACCCCAACATCAGCTCCAGGGGCCCAACCCCTGGGGGCCCGAAACATAGCTCCAGGGGCCCAACCCCTGGGGCCCCAACACCAGCTCCAGGGGCCCAACCCTGGGGGCCCGAACCATAGCTCCAGGGGCCCAACCCCTGGGGGCCCCAACACCAGCTCCAGGGGCCCAACCCTTGGGGCCCCAACACCAGCTCCAGGGCCCAACCCCTGGGGCCCGAACCATAGCTCCAGGGGCCCAACCCCTGGGGGCCCCAACACCAGCTCCAGGGGCCCAACCCCTTGGGGCCCGAACCATAGCTCCAGGGGCCCAACCCCTGGGGGCCCGAACCATAGCTCCAGGGGCCCAACCCCTGGGGGCCCCAACACCAGCTCCAGGGGCCCAAACCCTGGGGGCCCCAACACCAGCTCCAGGGGCCCAACCCCTGGGGACCCCAACACCAGCTCCAGGGGCCCAACCCCTGGGGGCCCCAACACCAGCTCCAGGGGCCCAAACCCTGGGGGCCCCAACACCAGCTCCAGGGGCCCAAACCCCTGGGGGCCCCAACACCAGCTCCAGGGGCCCAACCCCTGGGGGCCCCAACACCAGCTCCAGGGGCCCAACCCCTGGGGCCCCAACACCAGCTCCAGGGGCCCAAACCCTGGGGGCCGAACCATAGCTCCAGGGGCCCAACCCCTGGGGGCCCCAACATCAGCTCCAGGGGCCCAACCCCTGGGGGCCCCAACACCAGCTCCAGGGGCCCAACCCTGGGGGCCCCAACACCAGCTCCAGGGGCCCAACCCCTGGGGGCCCGAACCATAGCTCCAGGGGCCCAACCCCTGGGGGCCCAACACCAGCTCCAGGGGCCCAACCCCTGGGGGCCCCAACACCAGCTCCAGGGGCCCAACCCCTGGGGGCCCGAACCATAGCTCCAGGGGCCCAACCCCTGGGGGCCCCAACACCAGCTCCAGGGGCCCAACCCCTGGGGGCCCCAACACCAACTCCAGGGGCCCAACCCCTGGGGCCCGAACCATAGCTCCAGGGGCCCAACCCCTGGGGGCCCCAACACAAGCTCCAGGGGCCCAAACCCTGGGGGCCCAACACCAACTCCAGGGGCCCAACCCCTGGGGGCCCGAACCATAGCTCCAGGGGCCCAACCCTGGGGGCCCCAACACCAGCTCCAGGGGCCCAACCCCTGGGGGCCCCAACACCAGCTCCAGGGGCCCAACCCCTGGGGGCCCGAACCATAGCTCCAGGGGCCCAACCCCTGGGGGCCCCAACACCAGCTCCAGGGGCCCAAACCCTGGGGGCCCCAACACCAACTCCAGGGGCCCAACCCCTGGGGGCCCGAACCATAGCTCCAGGGGCCCAACCCTGGGGACCCCAACACCAGCTCCAGGGGCCCAAACCCTGGGGGCCGAACCATAGCTCCAGGGGCCCAACCCCTGGGGGCCCCAACATCAGCTCCAGGGGCCCAACCCCTGGGGGCCCCAACACCAGCTCCAGGGGCCCAACCCCTGGGGGCCCGAACCATAGCTCCAGGGGCCCAACCCCTGGGGGCCCCAACACCAGCTCCAGGGGCCCAAACCCTGGGGGCCCCAACACCAGCTCCAGGGGCCCAACCCCTGGGGGCCCGAACCATAGCTCCAGGGGCCCAACCCCTGGGGGCCCCAACACCAGCTCCAGGGGCCCAACCCCTGGGGGCCCGAACCATAGCTCCAGGGGCCCAACCCCTGGGGCCCCAACACCAGCTCCAGGGGCCCAAACCCTGGGGGCCCCAACACCAGCTCCAGGGGCCCAACCCCTGGGGGCCCGAACCATAGCTCCAGGGGCCCAACCCCTGGGGCCCCAACACAAGCTCCAGGGGCCCAAACCCTGGGGGCCCCAACACCAGCTCCAGGGGCCCAACCCCTGGGGGCCCGAACCATAGCTCCAGGGGCCCAACCCCTGGGGGCCCCAACACCAGCTCCAGGGGCCCAACCACTGGGGGCCCCAACACCAGCTCCAGGGGCCCAACCCCTGGGGGCCCCAACACCAGCTCCAGGGGCCCAAACCCTGGGGGCCCGAACCATAGCTCCAGGGGCCCAACCCCTGGGGGCCCCAACACCAGCTCCAGGGGCCCAACCCCTGGGGGCCCCAACACCAGCTCCAGGGGCCCAACCCCTGGGGGCCCCAACACCAGCTCCAGGGGCCCAACCCCTGGGGGCCCGAACCATAGCTCCAGGGGCCCAACCCCTGGGGGCCCAACACCAACTCCAGGGGCCCAACCCCTGGGGGCCCCAACACCAGCTCCAGGGGCCCAACCCCTGGGGGCCCGAACCATAGCTCCAGGGGCCCAACCCCGGGGGCCCCAACACCAGCTCCAGGGGCCCAACCCTGGGGGCCCCAACACCAGCTCCAGGGGCCCAACCCCTGGGGGCCCGAACCATAGCTCCAGGGGCCCAACCCCTGGGGGCCCCAACCATAGCTCCAGGGGCCCAAACCCCTGGGGGCCCCAACACCAGCTCCAGGGGCCCAACCCCTGGGGGCCCGAACCATAGCTCCAGGGGCCCAACCCCTGGGGGCCCCAACACCAGCTCCAGGGGCCCAACCCTGGGGTCCCCAACACCAGCTCCAGGGGCCCAACCCCTGGGGGCCCGAACCATAGCTCCAGGGGCCCAACCCCTGGGGGCCCCAACACCAGCTCCAGGGGCCCAAACCCTGGGGGCCCCAACACCAGCTCCAGGGGCCCAACCCCTGGGGGCCCGAACCATAGCTCCAGGGGCCCAACCCCTGGGGGCCCCAACACCAGCTCCAGGGGCCCAAACCCTGGGGGCCGAAACCATAGCTCCAGGGGCCCAACCCCTGGGGGCCCCAACACCAGCTCCAGGGGCCCAACCCCTGGGGGCCCCCAACACCAGCTCCAGGGGCCCAACCCCTGGGGGCCGAACCACAGCTCCAGGGGCCCAACCCCTGGGGGCCCCAACACCAGCTCCAGGGGCCCAAACCCTGGGGGCCCCAACACCAGCTCCAGGGGCCCAACCCCTGGGGGCCGAACCATAGCTCCAG
This sequence comes from Gopherus flavomarginatus, assembly GCF_025201925.1. Taxonomy (NCBI): domain Eukaryota; kingdom Metazoa; phylum Chordata; order Testudines; family Testudinidae; genus Gopherus; species Gopherus flavomarginatus. The sequence continues at coordinate 5,506 of NW_026114985.1, read as the reverse complement.
GGGCCCAACCCCTGGGGGCCCCAACACCAGCTCCAGGGGCCCAACCCCTGGGGGCCCGAACCATAGCTCCAGGGGCCCAAACCCTGGGGGCCCCAACACCAGCTCCAGGGGCCCAAACCCTGGGGCCCCCAACACCAACTCCAGGGGCCCAACCCCTGGGGGCCCGAACCATAGCTCCAGGGGCCCAACCCCTGGGGGCCCCAACACAAGCTCCAGGGGCCCAAACCCTGGGGGCCCAACACCAGCTCCAGGGGCCCAACCCCTGGGGGCCCGAACCATAGCTCCAGGGGCCCAACCCCTGGGGGCCCAACACCAGCTCCAGGGCCCAAACCCTGGGGGCCCCAACACCAGCTCCAGGGGCCCAACCCCTGGGGCCCGAACCATAGCTCCAGGGGCCCAACCCCTGGGGGCCCCAACACCAGCTCCAGGGGCCCAAACCCTGGGGGCCCCAACACCAGCTCCAGGGCCCAACCCCTGGGGGCCCGAACCATAGCTCCAGGGGCCCAACCCTGGGGCCCCAACACCAGCTCCAGGGGCCCAAACCCTGGGGGCCCAACACCAACTCCAGGGGCCCAACCCCTGGGGGCCCGAACCATAGCTCCAGGGGCCCAACCCCTGGGGCCCCAACACCAGCTCCAGGGGCCCCAACCCTGGGGCCCGAACCATAGCTCCAGGGGCCCAACCCCTGGGGGCCCAACACCAGCTCCAGGGGCCCAACCCCTGGGGACCCCAAACACCAGCTCCAGGGGCCCAACCACTGGGGGCCCCAACACCAGCTCCAGGGGCCCAACCCCTGGGGGCCCGAACCATAGCTCCAGGGGCCCAACCCCTGGGGGCCCCAACACCAGCTCCAGGGGCCCAAACCCTGGGGGCCCCAACACCAGCTCCAGGGGCCCAACCCCTGGGGCCCGAAACATAGCTCCAGGGGCCCAACCCCTGGGGGCCCCAACACCAGCTCCAGGGGCCCAAACCCTGGGGGCCCCAACACCAGCTCCAGGGGCCCAACCCCTGGGGGCCCGAACCATAGCTCCAGGGCCCAACCCCTGGGGGCCCCAACACCAGCTCCAGGGGCCCAAACCCTGGGGCCCCAACAACAGCTCCAGGGGCCCAACCCCTGGGGGCCCGAACCATAGCTCCAGGGGCCCAACCCCTGGGGGCCCCAACACCAGCTCCAGGGGCCCAAACCCTGGGGGCCCCAACACCAGCTCCAGGGGCCCAAACCCTGGGGCCCCAACACCAGCTCCAGGGGCCCAACCCCTGGGGGCCCGAACCATAGCTCCAGGGGCCCAACCCCTGGGGGCCCCAACACCAGCTCCAGGGGCCCAAACCCTGGGGGCCCGAACCATAGCTCCAGGGGCCCAACCCCTGGGGACCCCAACACCAGCTCCAGGGGCCCAACCCCTGGGGGCCCCAACACCAGCTCCAGGGGCCCAAACCCTGGGGGCCCGAACCATAGCTCCAGGGGCCCAACCCCTGGGGCCCCAACACCAGCTCCAGGGGCCCAAACCCTGGGGGCCCGAACCATAGCTCCAGGGGCCCAACCCCTGGGGGCCCCAACACCAGCTCCAGGGGCCCAACCCCTGGGGCCCGAACCATAGCTCCAGGGGCCCAACCCCTGGGGGCCCCAACACCAGCTCCAGGGGCCCAACCCCTGGGGGCCCGAACCATAGCTCCAGGGGCCCAACCCCTGGGGCCCCAACACCAGCTCCAGGGGCCCAACCCCTGGGGACCCCAACACCAGCTCCAGGGGCCCAACCACTGGGGGCCCCAAGATCAGCTCCAGGGGCCCAACCCCTGGGGGCCCGAACCATAGCTCCAGGGGCCCAACCCCGGGGGCCCCAAAACCAGCTCCAGGGGCCCAAACCCTTGGGGCCCGAACCATAAGCTCCAGGGGCCCAACCCCTGGGGCCCGAACCATAGCTCCAGGGGCCCAACCCCTGGGGGCCCCAACACCAGCTCCAGGGGCCCAAACCCTGGGGGCCCCAACACCAGCTCCAGGGGCCCAACCCCTGGGGGCCCGAACATAGCTCCAGGGGCCCAACCCCGGGGGCCCCAACACCAGCTCCAGGGGCCCAACCCCTGGGGGCCCGAACCATAGCTCCAGGGGCCCAACCCCTGGGGCCCTAACACCAGCTCCAGGGGCCCAAACCCTGGGGGCCCCAACACCAGCTCCAGGGGCCCAACCCCTGGGGGCCCAACACCAGCTCCAGGGGCCCAAACCCTGGGGGCCCCAACACCAGCTCCAGGGGCCCAACCCCTGGGGGCCCGAACCATAGCTCCAGGGGCCCAACCCCTGGGGGCCCCAACACCAGCTCCAGGGGCCCAACCCCTGGGGGCCCGAACAATAGCTCCAGGGGCCCAACCCCTGGGGGACCGAACCACAGCTCCAGGGGCCCAACCCCTGGGGGCCCCAACACCAGCTCCAGGGCCCAACCCCTGGGGACCCCAACACCAGCTCCAGGGGCCCAACCCCTGGGGGCCCCAACACCAGCTCCACGGGCCCAAACCCTGGGGGCCCCAACACCAGCTCCAGGGGCCCAACCCCTGGGGGCCCCAACACCAGCTCCAGGGGCCCAACCCCTGGGGGCCCCAACACCAGCTCCAGGGGCCCAACCCCTGGGGGACCGAACCATAGCTCCAGGGGCCCAACCCCTGGGGGCCCCAACACCAGCTCCAGGGGCCCAACCCCTGGGGACCCCAACATCAGCTCCAGGGGCCCAAACCCTGGGGGCCCGAACCATAGCTCCAGGGGCCCAACCCCTGGGGCCCCAACACCAGCTCCAGGGGCCCAAACCCTGGGGGCCCGAACCATAGCTCCAGGGGCCCAACCCCTGGGGACCCAACACCAGCTCCAGGGGCCCAAACCCTGGGGGCCCCAACACCAGCTCCAGGGGCCCAACCCCTGGGGGCCGAACCATAGCTCCAGGGGCCCAACCCCTGGGGGCCCAACACCAGCTCCAGGGGCCCAACCCCTTGGGGCCCGAACCATAGCTCCAGGGGCCCAACCCCTGGGGGCCCGAACCATAGCTCCAGGGGCCCAACCCCTGGGGGCCCCAACACCAGCTCCAGGGGCCCAACCCCTGGGGGCCCCAACACATAGCTCCAGGGGCCCAACCCCTGGGGCCCCAACACCAGGTCCAGGGGCCCAACCCCTGGGGGCCCAACACCAGCTCCAGGGGCCCAAACCCTGGGGGCCCCAAACACCAGCTCCAGGGGCCCAAACCCTGGGGGCCCCAACACCAGCTCCAGGGGCCCAACCACTGGGGGCCCCAACACCAGCTCCAGGGGCCCAACCCCGGGGGCCCCAACACCAGCTCCAGGGGCCCAAACCCTGGGGGCCGAACCATAGCTCCAGGGGCCCAACCCCTGGGGGCCCCAACATCAGCTCCAGGGGCCCAACCCCTGGGGGCCCCAACACCAGCTCCAGGGGCCCAACCTGGGGGCCCCAACACCAGCTCCAGGGGCCCAACCCCTGGGGGCCCGAACCATAGCTCCAGGGGCCCAACCCCTGGGGCCCCAACACCAGCTCCAGGGGCCCAACCCCTGGGGGCCCAACACCAGCTCCAGGGGCCCAACCCCTGGGGGCCCGAACCATAGCTCCAGGGGCCCAACCCCTGGGGCCCCAACACCAGCTCCAGGGGCCCAACCCCTGGGGGCCCCAACACCAGCTCCAGGGGCCCAACCCCTGGGGCCCCGAACCATAGCTCCAGGGGCCCAACCCCTGGGGGCCCCAACACCAGCTCCAGGGGCCCAAACCCTGGGGGCCCCAACACCAGCTCCAGGGGCCAACCCCTGGGGGCCCGAACCATAGCTCCAGGGGCCAAACCCCTGGGGGCCCCAACACCAGCTCCAGGGGCCCAACCCCTGGGGTCCCCAACACCAACTCCAGGGGCCCAACCCCTGGGGGCCCGAACCATAGCTCCAGGGGCCAACCCCTGGGGGCCCCAACACCAGCTCCAGGGGCCCAAACCCTGGGGGCCCAACACCAACTCCAGGGGCCCAACCCCTGGGGGCCCGAACCATAGCTCCAGGGGCCCAAACCCTGGGGACCCCAACACCAGCTCCAGGGGCCCAAACCCTGGGGGCCCGAACCATAGCTCCAGGGGCCCAACCCCTGGGGCCCCAACACCAGCTCCAGGGGCCCAACCCCTGGGGGCCCCAACACCAGCTCCAGGGGCCCAACCCCTGGGGGCCCGAAACATAGCTCCAGGGGCCCAACCCCTGGGGGCCCCAACACCAGCTCCAGGGGCCCAAACCCTGGGGTCCCAACACCAACTCCAGGGGCCCAACCCCTGGGGGCCCGAACCATAGCTCCAGGGGCCCAACCCCTGGGGGCCCCAACACCAGCTCCAGGGGCCCAACCCCTGGGGGCCCGAACCATAGCTCCAGGGGCCCAACCCCTGGGGGCCCAACACCAGCTCCAGGGGCCCAAACCCTGGGGGCCCCAACACCAACTCCAGGGGCCCAACCCCTGGGGGCCCGAACCATAGCTCCAGGGGCCCAACCCCTGGGGGCCCCAACACAAGCTCCAGGGGCCCAAACCCTGGGGGCCCCAACACCAGCTCCAGGGGCCCAACCCCTGGGGGCCCGAACCATAGCTCCAGGGGCCCAACCCCTGGGGGCCCCCAACACCAGCTCCAGGGGCCCAAAACCCTGGGGGCCCCAACACCAGCTCCAGGGGCCCAACCCCTGGGGGCCCGAACACAAGCTCCAGGGGCCCAACCCCTGGGGGCCCCAACACCAGCTCCAGGGGCCCAAACCCTGGGGGCCCAACACCAGCTCCAGGGGCCCAACCCCTGGGGGCCCGAACCATAGCTCCAGGGGCCCAACCCCTGGGGGCCCCAACACCAGCTCCAGGGGCCCAAACCCTGGGGGCCCAACACCAGCTCCAGGGGCCCAACCCCTGGGGGCCCGAACCATAGCTCCAGGGGCCCAACCCTGGGGGCCCCAACACCAGCTCCAGGGGCCCAACCCTGGGGCCCGAACCATAGCTCCAGGGGCCCAACCCCTGGGGGCCCCAACACCAGCTCCAGGGGCCCAACCCCTGGGGACCCCAACACCAGCTCCAGGGGCCCAAAACCCTGGGGGCCAAAACACCAGCTCCAGGGGCCCAACCCCTGGGTGCCCGAACCATAGCTCCAGGGGCCCAACCCTGGGGGCCCCAAACAGCAGCTCCAGGGGCCCAAACCCTGGGGCCCCAACACCAGCTCCAGGGGCCCAACCCCTGGGGGCCCGAAACATAGCTCCAGGGGCCCAACCCCTGGGGGCCCCAACACCAGCTCCAGGGGCCCAAACCCTGGGGGACCCAACACCAGCTCCAGGGGCCCAACACCTGGGGACCCGAACCATAGCTCCAGGGTCCCAACCCCTGGGGCCCCAAACACAGCTCCAGGGTCCCAAACCCTGGGGGCCCCAACAAACAACCAACTCCAGGGGCCCAACCCCTGGGGGCCCGAAACAATAGTCCAGGGGCCCAACCCCTGGGGGCCCAACACCAACTCTAGGG
>NW_026114984.1:0-25703 GCF_025201925.1 Gopherus flavomarginatus | reverse complement strand
GGGGCCCCAACACCAGCTCCAGGGGCCCAACCCCTGGGGGGCAACAAGACCAGCTCCAAGGCCCCAATCCCTGGGGGAGCCAACACCAGCTCCAGGGGCCCAACCCCTGGGGGCCCGAACCAAAGCTCCAGGAGCCCAACCCCTGGGGGCCCGAACCGTACCTCCAGGGTCCCAACCCCTGGGGGCCCGAACCATAGCTCCAGGGGCCCAACCCCTGGCTGCCTCAACACCAGCTCCAGGGGAACAACCCCTGGGGGCCCAACACGAGCTCCAGGGGCCCAAACCCTGTTTCCCCCAACACCAGCTCCAGGAGCCCAGCCCCTGATCCCCTGAACCATAGCTCCAGGGTTCCAACCCCTGGGGTCCCCTACACCAGCTCCAGGGGCCCAACCCCTGAGCGCCCGAACCATAGCTCCTGGGTCCCAGCCCCTGGGGGACCCAACACCAGCTCCAGGGGCCGAACCCCTGGGGGCCCCAAAACGACCTCCAGGGGCCCAACCCCTGATGGTCCCAACACCAGCTCCAGAGGAACACCCCCTGGGGGCCCCAAAACCAGCTCCAGGGGCCCAACCCCTTGGGGCCCCAACACCAGTTCCAGGGGCCAAACCTCTGAGTCCCCGAATATTGCTCCAGGGGCCCAACCCCTGGGGCCCCAACACCAGCTCCAGGGGCCCAACCCCTGACCGCCCGAACCATAGCTCCAGGGGCCCAAGCCCTGGGGGCCAGAACACCAGCTCCAGGGGCCCAACCCCTGAGCGCCCGAACCATAGCTCCAGGGGCCCAACCCCTGAGGGCCCCAACACCAGCTCCAGAGGCCCAACCCCTGGGGGCCCGAACCATAGCTCCAGAGGCCCAACCCCTGGGGACTCCAACACCAGCTCCAGGGGCCCAAACCCTGGGGGCCCCAACACCAGCTCCAGGGTCCCAACCCCTGGGGGCCCGAACCATAGCTCCAGGGGCCCAACCCCTGGGGGGCCCAACACCAGCTCCATTGGCCCAACCCCTGGGGGCCCCAACACCAGCTCCAGGGGCCCAACTTCTGGGGGCCCGAGCTATAGCTCCAGGGGCCCAACCCCTGTGGGCCCCAACCCCAGTTCCAGGGGCCCAACCCCTGGGGGCCCCATCACAAGCTAAAGGGGCAAAACCCCTGGGGGCCCCAACACCAGCTCCATTGGCCCAACCCCTGAGCGCCCGAACCATAGCTCCAGGGGCCCAACCCCTGGATGCCTCAACCCCAGCTCCAGGGGAACAACCCCTGGGGGCCCCAACACGAGCTCCAGGGGCCCAACCCCTGGGTGCCCCAACACCAGCTCCAGGGGCCCAGCCCCTGAGCCCCCGAACCATAGCTCCAGGGTTCCAACCCCTGGGGTCCCCTACACCAGCTCCAGGGGACCAACCCCTGAGCGCCCGAACCATTGATCCAGGGGCCCAACCCCTGGGGGCCCCAACACCAGCTCCAGGGTCCCAAACCCTAGGGGCTCCAACACCAGCTCCAGAGGCCCAACCCCTGAGCGCCCGAACCATAGCTCCTGGGGCCCAGCCCCTGGGGGACCCAACACCAGCTCCAGGGGCCGAACCCCTGGGGGCCCCAAAACGAGTTCCAGGGGCCCAACCCCTGGGGGTCCCAACACCAGCTCCAGAGGAACACCCCCTGGGGGCCCCAAAATCAGCTCCAGGGGCCCAACCCCTGGGGGCCCCAACACCAGTTCCAGGGGCCCAACCCCTGAGTGCCCGAATATTTCTCCAGGGGCCCAACCCCTGGGTTCCCCAACACCAGCTCCAGGGCCCCAACCCCTGAGAGCCCGAAACATAGCTCCAGGGGCCCAACCCCTGGGGGCCCCAACACCAGCTCAACGGGCCCAACCACTGAGCGCACGAACCATAGCTCCAGGGGCCCAACCCCTGCGGGCCCCAACACCAGCTCCAGGGTCCCAACCCCTGAGCGCCCGAACCATAGCTCCAGGGGCCCAACCCCTGGATGCCTCAACACCAGCTCCAGGGGAACAACCCCTGGGGGCCCCAACACGAGCTCCAGGGGCCCAACCCCTGGGTGCCCCAACACCAGCTCCAGGGGCCCAGCCCCTGAGCCCCCGAACCATAGCTCCAGGGTTCCAACCCCTGGGGTCCCCTACACCAGCTCCAGGGGCCCAACCCCTGAGAGCCCGAACCATTGATCCAGGGGCCCAACCCCTGGGGGGCCCCAACACCAGCTCCAGGGTCCCAAACACTGGGGGCTCCAACACCAGCTCCAGAGGCCCAACCCCTGAGCGCCGGAACCATAGCTCCTGGGGCCCAACCCCTGGGGGACCCAACATCAGCTCCAGGGGACGAACCCCTGGGGGCCCCAAAACGAGCTCCAGGGGCCCAACCCCTGGGGGTCCCAACACCAGCTCCAGAGGAACACCCCCTGGGGGCCCCAAAATCAGCTCCAGGGGCCCAACCCCTGGGGGCCCCAACACCAGTTCCAGGGGCCCAACCCCTGAGTGCCCGAATATTGCTCCAGGGGCCCAACCCCTGGGGGCCCCAACACCAGCTCCAGGGGCCCAACCCCTGAGCGCCCGAACCATAGCTCCAGGGGCCCAACCCCTGGGGGCCCCAACACCAGCTCAACGGGCCCAACCCCTGAGCGCACGAACCATAGCTCCAGGGGCCCAACCCCTGGGGGCCCCAACACCAGCTCCAGGGGCCCAACCCCTGGGGGCCCGAACCATAGCTCCAGGGGCCCAACCCCTGGGGGCCAGAACCATAGCTCCAGGGGCCGAACCCCTGGGGGCCCCAACACCAGCTCCAGGGGCCCAACCCCTGGGGGCCCGAACCATAGCTCCAGGGGCCGAACCCCTGGGGCCCCAACACCAGCTCCAGGGGCCCAACCCCTGGGGGGCCCCAAGACCAGCTCCAGGGCCCCAATCCCTGAGGGACCCAACACCAGCTCCAGGGGCCCAACCCCTGGGGGCCCGAACCAAAGCTCCAGGGGCCCAACCCCTGGGGGCCCGAACCGTAGCTCCAGGGTCCCAACCCCTGGGGGCCCGAACCATAACTCCAGGGACCCAACCCCTGGGGGCCTGAACCATAGCTCCAGGGGCCCAACCCCTGGGGGCCCCAACACCAGCTCCAGGGGCCCAACCCCTGGGGGCCCGAACAATAGCTCCAGAGTCCCAACCCCTGGGGGTCCCGACACCAGCTCCAGGGGATCAACCCCTGGGGTCCCCAACACCAGCTGCAGGGGCCCAGGCCCTGGGGGCCCGAACCATTGCTCCAGGGGCCCAACCAATGGGGGCCCGAACCATAGCTCCAGGGTCCCAACCCCTGGGGGTCCCGACACCAGCTCCAGGGGATCAACCCCTGGGGTCCCCAACACCAGCTGCAGGAGCCCAAGCCCTGGGGGCCCGAACCATAGCTCCAGGGGCCCAAACCCTGGGGGCCCGAACCATAGATCCAGGGAAACAACCCCTGGGGGCCCAACACGAGCTCCAGGGGCCCAACCCCTGGGGGCCCCAACACCAGTTCTAGGGGCCAAACCCCTGAGTGCCCGAATATTGCTCCAGGGGCCCAACCCCTTGGGGCCCCAACACCAGCTCCAGGGGCCCAACCCCTGAGCGCCCGAACCATAGCTCCAGGGGCCCAACCCCTGGGGGCCCCAACACCAGCTCCAGGGGCCCAACCCCTGAGCGCCCAAACCATAGCTCCAGGGGCCCAACCCCTGGGGGCCCCAACACCAGCTCCAGGGGCCCAACCCCTGGGGGCCCGAACCATAGCTCCAGAGGCCCAACCCCTGGGGACTTCAACACCAGCTCCAGGGGCCCAAACCCTGGGGGCCCCAACACCAGCTCCAGGGGCCCAACCCCTGGGGGCCCGAACCATAGCTCCAGGGGCCCAACCCCTGGGGGGCCCAACACCAGCTCCATTGGCCCAACCCCTGGGGGCCCCAACACCAGCTCCAGGGGCCCAACTTCTGGGGGCCCGAACTATAGCTCCAGGGGCCCAACCCCTGTGGGCCCCAACCCCAGCTCCAGGGGCCCAACCCCTGGGGGACCCATCACAAGCTAAAGGGGCAAAACCCCTGGGGGCCCCAACACCAGCTCCAGGGGCCCAACCCTTGATCGCCCGAACCATAGCTCCAGGGGCCCAACCCCTGGATGCCTCAACACCAGCTCCAGGGGAACAACCCCTGGGGGCCCAACACGAGCTCCAGGGGCCCAAACCCTGGGTGCCCCAACACCATCTCCAGGGGCCCAGCCCCTGAGCCCCCGAACCATAGCTCCAAGGTTCCAACCCCTTGGGTCCCCTACACCAGCTCCAGGGGCCCAACCCCTGAGCGCCCGAACAATAGCTCCTGGGGCCCAACCCCTGGGGGACCCAACACCAGCTCCAGGGGCCGAACCCCTGGGGGCCCCAAAACGAGCTCCAGGGGCCCAACCCCTGGGGGTCCCAACACCAGCTCCAGAGGAACACCCCCTGGGGGCCCCAAAACCAGCTCCAGGGGCCCAACCCCTGGGGCCCCAACACCAGTTCCAGGGGCCAAACCCCTGAGTGCCCGAATATTGCTCCAGGGGCCCAACCCCTGGGGGCCCCAACACCAGCTCCAGGGGCCCAACCCCTGAGCGCCCGAACCATAGCTCCAGGGGCCCAACCCCTGGGGGCCCCAACACCAGCTCCAGGGGCCCAACCCCTGGGGGCCCGAACCATAGCTCCAGAGGCCCAACCCCTGGGGGCTCCAACACCAGCTCCAGGGGCCCAAACCCTGGGGGCCCCAACACTAGCTCCAGGGGCCCAACCCCTGGGGGACCGAACCATAGCTCCAGGGGCCGAACCCCTGGGGGCCCCAACACAAGCTCCAGGGGCCCAACCCGTGGGGGCCTGAACCATAGCTTCAGGGGCCGAACCCCTGGGGACCGCAACACCAGCTCCAGGGGCCCAACCCCGGGGGACCCAACACCTGCTCCAGGGGCCCAACCCCTGGGGGCCCGAACCATAGCTTCAGGGGTCCAACCAGTGGGGGCTCGAACCATAGCTCCAGGGGCTTAAACCCTGGGGGCCCCAACACCAGCTCAAGGGGCACAACCCCTGGGGGCCCGAACCATAGCTCCAGGGGCCCAACCCCTGGGGGCCCTTACCGTACCTCCAGGGGCCCAACCCCTGGGGGCCCGAACCATAGCTCCAGGGACCCAACCCCTGGGGGCCTGAACCATAGCTCCAGGGGCCCAACCCCTGGGGGCCCCAACACCAGCTCCAGGGGCCCAACCCCTGGGGTCCCGAACCATAGCTCCAGGGGCCCAACCCCTGGGGGCCCGAACCATAGCTCCAGGGGCCCAACCCCTGGGGGCCCCAACACCAGCTCCACGGGATCAACCCCTGGGGTCCCCAACAACAGCTGCAGGGGCCCAAGCCCTGGGGGCCCGAACCACAGCTCCAGGGGCCCAACCCCTGGGGGCCCGAACCATAGCTCCAGGGGCCCAACCCCTGGGGGGCCCAACACCAGCTCCATTGGCCTAACCCCTGGGGGCCCCAACACCAGCTCCAGGGGCCCAACTTCTGGGAGCCCGAACTATAGCTCCAGGGGCCCAACCCCTGTGGGCCCCAACACCAGCTCCAGGGGCCCAACCCCTGGGGGCCCCAACACCAGCTCCAGGGGCCCAACCCTTGGGGGCCCCAACACAACCTAAAGGGGCAAAACCCCTGTGGGCCCCAACACCAGCTCCAGGGGCCCAACCGCTGGGGGCCCCAGCACCAGTTCCAGGCGCCCAACACCTGGGGGCCCAAACCATAGCTCCAGGGGCCCAACCCCTGGGGGGCCCAACACCAGCTCCATTGGCCTAACCCCTGGGGGCCCCAACACCAGCTCCAGGGGCCCAACTTCTGGGAGCCCGAACTATTGCTCCAGGGTCCCAACCCCTGTGGGCCCCAACACCAGCTCCAGGGGCCCAACCCCTGGGGGCCCCAACACCAGCTCCAGGGGCCCAACCCTTGGGGGCCCCAACACAAGCTAAAGGGGCAAAACCCCTGGGGGCCCCAACACCAGCTCCAGGGGCCCAACCCCTGAGCGCCCGATCCATAGCTCCAGGGGCCCAACCCCTGGATGCCTCAACACCAGCTCCAGGGAAACAACCCCTGGGGGCCCCAACACGAGCTCCAGGGGCCCAACCGCTGGGTGCCCCAACACCAGCTCCAGGGGCCCAGCCCCTGAGCCCCCGAACCATACCTCCAGGGTTCCAGCCCCTGGGGTCCCCTACACCAGCTCCAGGGGCCGAACCCCTGATTGCTCGAACCATTGATCCAGGGGCCCAACCCCTGGGGGCCCCAACACCAGCTCCAGGGTCCCAAACCCTGGGGGCTCCAACACCAGCTCCAGAGGCCCAACCGCTGAGCGCCCGAACCATAGCTCCTGGGGCCCAACCCCTGGGGGACCCAACACCAGCTCCAGGGGCCGAACCCCTGGGGGCCCCAAAACGAGCTCCAGGGGAACAACCCCTGGGGGTCCAAACACCAGCTCCAGAGGAACACCCCCTGGGGGCCCCAAAATCAGATCCAGGGGCCCAACCCCTGGGGGCCCGAACCATAGCTCCAGGGGCCCAACCCCTGGGGGGCCCAACACCAGCTCCATTGGCCCAACCCCTGGGGACCCCAACACCAGTTCCAGGGGCCAAACCCCTGAGTGCCCGAATATTGCTCCAGGGGCCCAACCCCTGGGGGCCCCAACACCAGCTCCAGGGGCCCAACCCCTGACCGCCCGAACCATAGCTCCAGGGGCCCAAGCCCTGGGGGCCCCAACACCAGCTCCAGGGGCCCAACCCCTGAGCGCCCGAACCATAGCTCCAGGGGCCCAAAGCCTGAGGGCCCCAACACCAGCTCCAGGGGCCCAACCACTGGGGGCCCGAACCATAGCTCCAGAGGCCCAACCCCTGGGGACTCCAACACCAGCTCCAGGGGCCCAAACCCTGGGGGCCCCAACACCAGCTCCAGGGTCCCAACCCCTGGGGGCCCGAACCATAGCTCCAGGGGCCCAACACCTGGGGGGCCCAACACCAGCTCCATTGGCCCAACCCCTGGGGGCCCCAACACCAGCTCCAGGGGCCCAACTTCTGGGGGCCCGAGCTATAGCTCTAGGGGCCCAACCCCTGTGGGCCCCAACCCCAGTTCCAGGGGCCCAACCCCTGGGGGCCCCATCACAAGCTAAAGGGGCAAAACCCCTGGGGGCCCCAACACCAGCTCCATTGGCCCAACCCCTGAGCGCCCGAACCATAGCTCCAGGGGCCCAAACCCTGGATGCCTCAACACCAGCTCCAGGGGAACAACCCCCGGGGGCCCCAACACGAGCTCCAGGGGCCCAACCCCTGGGTGCCCCAACACCAGCTCCAGGGGCCCAGCCCCTGAGCCCCCGAACCATAGCTCCAGGGTTCCAACCCCTGGGGTCCCCTACACCAGCTCCAGGGGACCAACCCCTGAGCGCCCGATCCATTGATCCAGGGGCCCAACCCCTGGGGGCCCCAACACCAGCTCCAGGGTCCCAAACCCTGGGGGCTCCAACACCAGCTCCAGAGGCCCAACCCCTGAGCGCCCGAACCATAGCTCCTGGGGCCCAACCCCTGGGGGACCCAACACCAGCTCCAGGGGCCGAACCCCTGGGGGCCCCAAAACGAGTTCCAGGGGCCCAACCCCTGGGGGTCCCAACACCAGCTCCAGAGGAACACCCCCTGGGGGCCCCAAAATCAGATCCAGGGGCCCAACCCCTGGGGGCCCCAACACCAGTTCCAGGGGCCCAACCCCTGAGTGCCCGAATATTTCTCCAGGGGCCCAACCCCTGGGTTCCCCAACACCAGCTCCAGGGCCCCAACCCCTGAGCGCCCGAAACATAGCTCCAGGGGCCCAACCCCTGGGGGCCCCAACACCAGCTCAACGGGCCCAACCACTGAGCGCACGAACCATAGCTCCAGGGGCCCAACCCCTGGGGGCCCCAACACCAGCTCCAGGGGCCCAACCCTTGAGCGCCCGAACCATTGCTCAAGGGGCCCAACCCCTGGATGCCTCAACACCAGCTCCAGGGGAACAACCCCTGGGGGCCCCAACACGAGCTCCAGGGGCCCAACCCCTGGGTGCCCCAACACCAGCTCCAGGGGCCCAGCCCCTCAGCCCCCGAACCATAGCTCCAGGGTTCCAACCCCTGGGGTCCCCTACACCAGCTCCAGGGGCCCAACCCCTGAGAGCCCGAACCATTGATCCAGGGGCCCAACCCCTGGGGGCCCCAACACCAGCTCCAGGGTCCCAAACACTGGGGGCTCCAACACCAGCTCCAGAGGCCCAACCCCTGAGCGCCCGAACCATAGCTCCTGGGGCCTAACCCCTGGGGGAACCAACACCAGCTCCAGGGGCCGAACCCCTGGGGGCCCCAAAACGAGCTCCAGGGGCCCAACCCCTGGGGGTCCCAACACCAGCTCCAGGGGCCCAACCCCTGGGGGCCCCAACACCAGTTCCAGGGGCCCAACCCCTGAGTGCCCGAATATTGCTCCAGGGGCCCAACCCCTGGGGGCCCCAACACCAGCTCCAGGGGCCCAACCCCTGAGCGCCCGAACCATAGCTCCAGGGGCCCAACCCCTGGGGGCCCCAACACCAGCTCAACGGGCCCAACCACTGAGCGCACGAACCATAGCTCCAGGTGCCCAACCCCTGGGGGCCCCAACACCAGCTCCAGGGGCCCAACCCCTGGGGGCCCGAACCATAGCTCCAGGGGCCCAACCCCTGGGGGCCAGAACCATAGCTCCAGGGGCCGAACCCCTGGGGGCCCCAACACCAGCTCCAGGGGCCCAACCCCTGGGGGCCAGAGCCATAGCTCCAGGGGCCGAACCCCTGGGGCCCCAACACCAGCTCCAGGGGCCCAACCCCTGGGGGGCAACAAGACCAGCTCCAGGGCCCCAATCCCTGAGGGACCCAACACCAGCTCCAGGGGCCCAACCCCTGGGGGCCCGAACCAAAGCTCCAGGAGCCCAACCCCTGGGGGCCCGAACCGTACCTCCAGGGTCCCAACCCCTGGGGGCCCGAACCATAACTCCAGGGACCCAACCCCTGGGGGCCTGAACCATAGCTCCAGGGGCCCAACCCCTGGGGGCCCCAACACCAGCTCCAGGGGCCCAACCCCTGGGGGCCCGAACAATAGCTCCAGAGTCCCAACCCCTGGGGGTCCCGACACCAGCTCCAGGGGATCAACCCCTGGGGTCCCCAACACCAGCTGCAGGGGCCCAGGCCCTGGGGGCCCGAACCATTGCTCCAGGGGCCCAACCAATGGGGGCCCGAACCATAGCTCCAGGGTCCCAACCCCTGGGGGTCCCGACACCAGCTCCAGGGGATCAACCCCTGGGGTCCCCAACACCAGCTGCAGGAGCCCAAGCCCTGGGGGCCCGAACCATAGCTCCAGGGGCCCAAACCCTGGGGGCCCGAACCATAGCTCCAGGGGAACAACCCCTGGGGGACCAACACGAGCTCCAGGGGCCCAACCCCTGGGGGCCCCAACACCAGTTCCAGGGGCCAAACCCCTGAGTGCCCGAATATTGCTCCAGGGGCCCAACCCCTTGGGGCCCCAACACCAGCTCCAGGGGCCCAACCCCTGAGGGCCCGAACCTTAGCTCCAGGGGCCCAACCCCTGAGGGCCCGAACCTTAGCTCCAGGGGCCCAACCCCTGGGGGCCTCAACACCAGCTCCAGGGGCCCAACCCCTGAGCGCCCGAACCATAGCTCCAGGGGCCCAACCCCTGGGGGCCCCAACACCAGCTCCAGGGGCCCAACCCCTGGGGGCCCGAACCATAGCTCCAGAGGCCCAACCCCTGGGGACTTCAACACCAGCTCCAGGGGCCCAAACCCTGGGGGCAACAACACCAGCTCCAGGGGCCCAACCCCTGGGGGCCCGAACCATAGCTCCAGGGGCCCAACCCCTGGGGGGCCCAACACCAGCTCCATTGGCCCAACCCCTGGGGGCCCCAACACCAGCTCCAGGGGCCCAACTTCTGGGGGCCCGAACTATAGCTCCAGGGGCCAAACCCCTGTGGGCCCCAACCCCAGCTCCAGGGGCCCAACCCCTGGGGGACCCATCACAAGCTAAAGGGGCAAAACCCCTGGGGGAACCAACACCAGCTCCAGGGGCCCAACCCTTGAGCGCCCGAACCATAGCTCCAGGGGCCCAACCCCTGAATGCCTCAACACCAGCTCCAGGGGAACAACCCCTGGGGGCCCAACACGAGCTCCAGGGCCCCAAACCCTTGGTGCCCCAACACCAGCTCCAGGGGCCCAGCCCCTGAGCCCACGAACCATAGCTCCAGGGTTCCAACCCCTTGGGTCCCCTACACCAGCTCCAGGGGCCCAACCCCTGAGCGCCCGAACAATAGCTCCTGGGGCCCAACCCCTGGGGGACCCAACACCAGCTCCAGGGGCCGAACACCTGGGGGCCCCAAAACGAGCTCCAGGGGCCCAACCCCTGGGGGTCCCAACACCAGCTCCAGAGGAACACCCCCTGGGGGCCCCAAAACCAGCTCCAGGGGCCCAACCCCTGGGGCCCCAACACCAGTTCCAGGGGCCAAACCCCTGAGTGCCCAAATATTGCTCCAGGGGTCCAACCCCTGGGGGCCCCAACACCAGCTCCAGGGGCCCAACCCCTGAGCGCCCGAACCATAGCTCCAGGGGCCCAACCCCTGGGGGCCCCAACACCAGCTCCAGGGGCCCAACCCCTGGGGGGGCCACCACCAGCTCCAGGGGCCCAAACCCAGGGGGCCCGAACCATAGCTCCAGGGGCCCAACCCCTGGGGGCCCGAACCATAGCTTCAGGGGCCCAACCCCTGGGGGCCCGAACCATAGCTCTAGGGGCCCAACCCCCGGGGGACCCAACACCAGCTCCAGGGGCCCAACCCCTGGGGGCCCCAACACCAGCTCCAGGGGCGCAACCCCTGGGGGCCCGAACCATAGCTCCAGATGCCCAACCCCTGGGGGCCCCAACACCAGCTCCAGGGGCCTAACCCCTGGAGGCCCCAACACCACTTCCAGGGGCCCAACCCCTGGGGGCCCGAACCATACCTCCAGGAGCCCAACCCCTGGGGGCCCCAACATCAGCTCCAGGGGCCCAACCCCTGGGGCCCAAACCATAGCTCCAGGGGTCCAACCCCTGGGGGCCCCAACAACAGCTCCAGCGGCCCAACCCCTGGGGGTTGGAACCATAGCTCCAGGGGCCCAACCCCTTGGGGCCAGAACCATAGCTCCAGGGGCCCAAGCCCTGGGGGCCCCAACACCAGCTCCCGGGGCCCAACCCCTGGGGGCCCGAACAATAGCGCCAGGGGCCGATCCCCTGAGGCCCCAACACCAGCTCCAGGGGCCCAACCCCCGGGGGCCCCAACACCAGCTCCAGGGGCGCAACCCCTGGGGGCCCGAACGATAGCTCCAGAGGCCCAACCCCTGGGGGCCCCAACACTAGCTCCAGGGGCCCAACCCCTGGAGGCCCCAACAGCAGTTCTAGGGGCCCAACCCCTGGGGGCCCGAACCATAGCTCCAGGGGCCCAACCCCTGGGGGCCCCAACATCAGCTCCAGGGGCCCAACCCCTGGGGCCCGAACCATAGCTCCAGGGGTCCAACCCCTGGGGGCCCCAACAACAGCTCCAGGGGCCCAACCCCTGGGGGTCCGAACCATAGCTCCAGGGGCCCAACCCCTGGGGGCCAGAACCATAGCTCCAGGGTCCCAAGCCCTGCGGACACCAACACCAGCTCCAGGGGCTCAACCCCAGCGGCCCGAACCATAGCTCCAGAGGCCCAACCCCTGGGGGCCCCAACACCAGCTCCAGGGGCCCAACCCCTGGGGGCCCGAACAATAGCGCCAGGGGCCGAACCCCTGGGGCCCCAACACCAGCTCCAGGGGCCCAACCCCCGGGGGCCCCAACACTAGCTCCAGGGGCGCAACCCCTGGGGGCCCGAACGATAGCTCCAGAGGCCCAACCCCTGGGGACCCCAACACTAGCTCCAGGGGCCCAACCCCTGGAGGCCCCAACACCAGTTCTAGGGGCCCAACCCCTGGGGGCCCGAACCATAGCTCCAGGGGCCCAACCCCTGGGGGCCCCAACATCAGCTCCAGGGGAACAACCCCTGGGGCCCGAACCATAGCTCCAGGGGTCCAACCCCTGGAGGCCCCAACAACAGCTCCAGGGGCCCAACCCCTGGGGGTCCGAACCATAGCTCCAGGGGCCCAACCCCTGGGGGCCAGAACCATAGCTCCAGGGTCCCAAGCCCTGGGGACACCAACACCAGCTCCAGGGGCTCAACCCCTGCGGCCCGAACCATAGCTCCAGGGGCCGAACCCCTGGGGGCCCCAACAACAGCTCCAGGGGCCCAACCCCTGGGGGGCCCCAAGACCAGCTCCAGGGGCCCAACCCCTGGGGGACCCAACACCAGCTCCAGGGGCCCAACCCCGGGGGCCCGAACCATAGCTCCAGGGGCCCAACCCCTGGGGGCCCCAACACCAGCTCCAGGGGCCCAACCCCTGGAGGCCCCAACACCAGTTCCAGGGGCCCAACCCCTGGGGGTCCGAACCATAGCTCCAGGGGCCCAACCCCTGGGGGCCCCAACATCAGCTCCAGGGGCCCAACCCCTGGGGTCCGAACCATAGCTCCAGAAGTCCAACCCCTGGGGGACAGAACCATAGCTGCAGGGGCCCAACCCCTAGGGGCCCCAACACCAGCTCCAGGGGCCCAACCCCTGGGGGCCCCGACACCAGCTCCAGGGGCCCAACCCCTGGGGGTCCGAAAAATAGCTATAGGGGCCCAATCCCTGGGGGCCAGAACCATAGCTCCAGGGGCCGAATCCCTGGGTGCCCCAACAACAGCTCCAGGTCCCCAACCCCTGGGGGCCCGAACCATAGCTCCAGGGGCCGAACCCCTGGGGCCCCAACACCAGCTCCAGGGGCCCAACCCCTGGGGGGCAACAAGACCAGCTCCAGGGCCCCAATCCCTGGGGGACCCAACACCAGCTCCAGGGGCCCAACCCCTGGGGGCCCGAACCAAAGCTCCAGGAGCCCAACCCCTGGGGGCCCGAACCGTACCTCCAGGGTCCCAACCCCTGGGGGCCCAAACCATTGCTCCAGGGACCCAACCCCTGGGGGCCTGAACCATAGCTCCAGGGGCCCAACCCCTGGGGGCCCCAACACCAGCTCCAGGGGCCCAACCCCTGGGGGCCCGAACAATAGCTCCAGAGTCCCAACCCCTGGGGGTCCCGACACCAGCTCCAGGGGATCATCCCCTGGGGTCCCCAACACAAGCTGCAGGGGCCCAGGCCCTGGGGGCCCGAACCATTGCTCCAGGGGCCCAACCAATGGGGGCCCGAACCATAGCTCCAGGGTCCCAACCCCTGGGGGTCCCGACACCAGCTCCAGGGGATCAACCCCTGGGGTCCCCAACACCAGCTGCAGGGGCCCAAGCCCTGGGGGCCCGAACCATAGCTCCAGGGGCCCAAACCCTGGGGGCCCGAACCATAGCTCCAGGGGAACAACCCCTGGTGGCCCCAATACCAGCTCCAGGGGCCCAACCGCTGGGGGCCCCAGCACCAGTTCCAGGCGCCCAACCCCTGGGGGCCCAAACCATAGCTCCAGGGGCCCAACCCCTGGGGGGCCCAACACCAGTTCCATTGGCCCAACCCCTGGGGGCCCCAACACCAGCTCCAGGGGCCCAACTTCTGGGGGCCCGAACTATAGCTCCAGGGGCCCAACGCTGTGGGCTCCAACCCCAGCTCCAGGGGCCCAACCCCTGGGGGCCCCAACACAAGCTAAAGGGGCAAAACCCCTGGGGGGATCAACAAAAGCTCCAGGGGCCCAACCCCTGAGCGCCCGAACCATAGCTCCAGGGGCCCAACCCCTGGATGCCTCAACACCAGCTCCAGGGGAACAACCCCTGGGGGCCCAACACGAGCTCCAGGGGCCCAAACCCTGTTTGCCCCAACACCAGCTCCAGGAGCCCAGCCCCTGATCCCCCGAACCATAGCTCCAGGGTTCCAACCCCTGGGGTCCCCTACACCAGCTCCAGGGGCCCAACCCCTGAGCGCCCGAACCATAGCTCCTGGGGCCCAGCCCCTGGGGGACCCAACACCAGCTCCAGGGGCCGAACCCCTGGGGGCCCCAAAACGACCTCCAGGGGCCCAACCCCTGATGGTCCCAACACCAGCTCCAGAGGAACACCCCCTGGGGGCCCCAAAACCAGCTCCAGGGGCCCAACCCCTTGGGGCCCCAACACCAGTTCCAGGGGCCAAACCTCTGAGTGCCCGAATATTGCTCCAGGGGCCCAACCCCTGGGGGCCCCAACACCAGCTCCAGGGGCCCAACCCCTGACCGCCCGAACCATAGCTCCAGGGGCCCAAGCCCTGGGGGCCCCAACACCAGCTCCAGGGGCCCAACCCCTGAGCGCCCGAACCATAGCTCCAGGGGCCCAACCCCTGAGGGCCCCAACACCAGCTCCAGAGGCCCAACCCCTGGGGGCCCGAACCATAGCTCCAGAGGCCCAACCCCTGGGGACTCCAACACCAGCTCCAGGGGCCCAAACCCTGGGGGCCCCAACACCAGCTCCAGGGTCCCAACCCCTGGGGGCCCGAACCATAGCTCCAGGGGCCCAACCCCTGTGGGCCCCAACCCCAGTTCCAGGGGCCCAACCCCTGGGGGCCCCATCACAAGCTAAAGGGGCAAAACCCCTGGGTGCCCCAACACCAGCTCCATTGGCCCAACCCCTGAGCGCCCGAACCATAGCTCCAGGGGCCCAACCCCTGGATGCCTCAACCCCAGCTCCAGGGGAACAACCCCTGGGGGCCCCAACACGAGCTCCAGGGGCCCAACCCCTGGGTGCCCCAACACCACCTCCAGGGGCCCAGCCCCTGAGCCCCCGAACCATAGCTCCAGGGTTCCAACCCCTGGGGTCCCCTACACCAGCTCCAGGGGACCAACCCCTGAGCGACCGAACCATTGATCCAGGGGCCCAACCCCTGGGGGCCCCAACACCAGCTCCAGGGTCCCAAACCCTAGGGGCTCCAACACCAGCTCCAGAGGCCCAACCCCTGAGCGCCCGAACCATAGCTCCTGGGGCCCAGCCCCTGGGGGACCCAACACCAGCTCCAGGGGCCGAACCCCTGGGGGCCCCAAAACGAGTTCCAGGGGCCCAACCCCTGGGGGTCCCAACACCAGCTCCAGAGGAAAACCCCCTGGGGGCCCCAAAATCAGCTCCAGGGGCCCAACCCCTGGGGGCCCCAACACCAGTTCCAGGGACCCAACCCCTGAGTGCCCGAATATTTCTCCAGGGGCCCAACCCCTGGGTTCCCCAACACCAGCTCCAGGGCCCCAACCCCTGAGAGCCCGAAACATAGCTCCAGGGGCCCAACCCCTGGTTCCCCCAACACCAGCTCAACGGGCCCAACCACTGAGCGCACGAACCATAGCTCCAGGGGCCCAACCCCTGGGGGCCCCAACACCAGCTCCAGGGGCCCAAACCCTGAGCGCCCGAACCATAGCTCCAGGGGCCCAACCCCTGGATGCCTCAACACCAGCTCCAGGGGAACAACCCCTGGGGGACCCAACACGAGCTCCAGGGGCCCAACCCCTGGGTGCCCCAACACCAGCTTCAGGGGCCCAGCCCCTGAGCCCCCGAACCATAGCTCCAGGGTTCCAACCCCTGGGGTCCCCTACACCAGCTCCAGGGGCCCAACCCCTGAGAGCCCGAACCATTGATCCACGGGCCCCACCCCTGGGGGCCCCAACACCAGCTCCAGGGGCCCAACCCCTGGGGGCCCCAACACCAGTTCCAGGGGCCAAACCCCTGAGTGCCCGAATATTGCTCCAGGGGCCCAACCCCTTGGGGCCCCAACACCAGCTCCAGGGGCCCAACCCCTGGGGGCCCGAACCATAGCTCCACAGCCCCAACCCCTGGAGACTTCAACACCAGCTCCAGGGGCCCAAACCCTGGGGGCCCCAACACCAGCTCCAGGGGCCCAACCCCTGGGGGCCCGAAGCATAGCTCCAGGGGCCCAACCCCTGGGGGTCCCAACACCAGCTCCATTGGCCCAACCCCTGGGGGCCCCAACACCAGCTCCAGGGGCCCAACTTCTGGGGGCCCGAACTATAGCTCCAGGGGCCCAACCCCTGTGGGCCCCAACCCCAGCTCCAGGGGCCCAACCCCTGGGGGACCCATCACAAGCTAAAGGGGCAAAACCCCTGGGGGCCCCAACACCAGCTCCAGGGGCCCAACCCTTGAGCGCCCGAACCATAGCTCCAGGGGCCCAACCCCTGGATGCCTCAACACCAGCTCCAGGGGAACAACCCCTGGGGGCCCAACACGAGCTCCAGGGGCCCAAACCCTGGGTGCCCCAACACCAGCTCCAGGGGCCCAGCCCCTGAGACCCCGAACCATAGCTCCAAGGTTCCAACCCCTTGGGTCCCCTACACCAGCTCCAGGGGCCCAACCCCTGAGCGCCCGAACAATAGCTCCTGGGGCCCAACCCCTGGGGGACCCAACACCAGCTCCAGGGGCCGAACCCCTGGGGGCCCCAAAACGAGCTCCAGGGGCCCAACCCCTGGGGGTCCCAACACCAGCTCCAGAGGAACACCCCCTGGGGGCCCCAAAACCAGCTCCAGGGGCCCAACCCCTGGGGCCCCAACACCAGTTCCAGTGGCCAAACCCCTGAGTGCCCGAATATTGCTCCAGGGGCCCAACCCCTGGGGGCCCCAACACCAGCTCCAGGGGCCCAACCCCTGAGCGCCCGAACCATAGCTCCAGGGGCCCAACCCCTGGGGGCCCCAACACCAGCTCCAGGGGCCCAACCCCTGAGCGCCCGAACCATAGCTCCAGGGGCCCAACCCCTGGGGGCCCCAACACCAGCTCCAGGGGCCCAACACCTGGGGGCCCGAACCATAGCTCCAGAGGCCCAACCCCTGGGGGCTCCAACACCAGCTCCAGGGGCCCAAACCCTGGGGGCCCCAACACCAGCTCCAGGGGCCCAACCCCTGGGGGACCGAACCATAGCTCCAGGGGCCGAACCCCTGGGGGCCCCAACACAAGCTCCAGGGGCCCAACCCGTGGGGGCCTGAACTATAGCTTCAGGGGCCGAACCCCTGGGGACCGCAACACCAGCTCCAGGGGCCCAACCCCGGGGGACCCAACACCTGCTCCAGGGGCCCAACCCCTGGGGGCCCGAACCATAGCTTCAGGGGTCCAACCAGTGGGGGCTCGAACCATAGCTCCAGGGGCCGAAACCCTGGGGACCCCAACACCAGCTCAAGGGGCAGAACCCCTGGGGGCCCGAACCATAGCTCCAGGGGCCCAACCCCTGGGGGCCCTTACCGTACCTCCAGGGGCCCAACCCCTGGGGGCCCGAACCATAGCTCCAGGGACCCAACCCCTGGGGGCCTGAACCATAGCTCCAGGGGCCCAACCCCTGGGGGCCCCAACACCAGCTCCAGGGGCCCAACCCCTGGGGGCCCGAACCATAGCTCAAGGGGCCCAACCCCTGGGGGCCCGAACCATAGCTCCAGGGGCCCAACCCCTGGGGGCCCCAACACCAGCTCCACGGGATCAACCCCTGTGGTCCCCAACAACAGCTGCAGGGGCCCAAGCCCTGGGGGCCCGAACCACAGCTCCAGGGGCCCAACCCCTGGGGGCCCGAACCATAGCTCCAGGGGCCCAACCCCTGGGGGGCCCAACACCAGCTCCATTGGCCTAACCCCTGGGGGCCCCAACACCAGCTCCAGGGGCCCACCTTCTGGGAGCCCGAACTATAGCTCCAGGGGCCCAACCCCTGTGGGCCCCAACACCAGCTCCAGGGGCCCAACCCCTGGGGGCCCCAACACCAGCTCCAGGGGCCCAACCCTTGGGGGCCCCAACACAACCTAAAGGGGCAAAACCCCTGTGGGCCCCAACACCAGCTCCAGGGGCCCAACCGCTGGGGGCCCCAGCACCAGTTCCAGGCGCCCAACACTTGGGGGCCCAAACCATAGCTCCAGGGGCCCAACCCCTGGGGGGCCCAACACCAGCTCCATTGGCCTAACCCCTGGGGGCCCCAACACCAGCTCCAGGGGCCCAACTTCTGGGAGCCCGAACTATTGCTTCAGGGTCCCAACCCCTGTGGGCCCCAACACCAGCTCCAGGGGCCCAACCCCTGGGGGCCCCAACACCAGCTCCAGGGGCCCAACCCTTGGGGGCCCCAACACAAGCTAAAGGGGCAAAACCCCTGGGGGCCCCAACACCAGCTCCAGGGGCCCAACCCCTGGGGGCCCCAACACCAGCTCCAGGGGCCCAACCCCTGAGCGCCCGAACCATAGCTCCAGGGGCCCAACCCCTGGATGCCTCAACACCAGCTCCAGGGGAACAACCCCTGGGGGCCCCAACACGAGCTCCAGGGGCCCAACCCCTGGGTGCCCCAACACCAGCTCCAGGGGCCCAGCCCCTGAGCCCCCGAACCATAGCTCCAGGGTTAAAAACCCCTGGGGTCCCCTACACCAGCTCCAGGGGCCCAACCCCTGAGAGCCCGAACTATTGATCCAGGGGCCCAACCCCTGGGGGCCCCAACACCAGCTCCAGGGTCCCAAACACTGGGGGCTCCAACACCAGCTCCAGAGGCCCAACCCCTGAGCGCCCGAACCATAGCTCCTGGGGCCCAACCCCTGGGGGAACCAACACCAGCTCCAGGGGCCGAACCCCTGGGTGCCCCAAAAGGAGCTCCAGGGGCCCAACCCCTGGGGGTCCCAACACCAGCTCCAGGGGCCCAACCCCTGGGGGCCCCAACACCAGTTCCAGGGGCCCAACCACTGAGTGCCCGAATATTGCTCCAGGGGCCCAACCCCTGGGGGCCCCAACACCAGCTCCAGGGGCCCAACCCCTGAGCGCCCGAACCATTGATCCAGGGGCCCAACCCCTGGGGGCTCCAACACCAGCTCCAGGGTCCCAAACCCTAGGGGCTCCAACACCAGCTCCAGAGGCCCAACCCCTGAGCGCCCGAACCATAGCTCCTGGGGCCCAGCCCCTGGGGGACCCAACACCAGCTCCAGGGGCCGAACCCCTGGGGGCCCCAAAACGAGTTCCAGGGGCCCAACCCCTGGGGGTCCCAACACCAGCTCCAGAGGAACACCCCCTGGGGGCCCCAAAATCAGCTCCAGGGGCCCAACCCCTGGGGGCCCCAACACCAGTTCCAGGGGCCCAACCCCTGAGTGCCCGAATATTTCTCCAGGGGCCCAACCCCTGGGTTCCCCAACACCAGCTCCAGGGCCCCAACCCCTGAGAGCCCGAAACATAGCTCCAGGGGCCCAACCCCTGGGGGCCCCAACACCAGCTCAACGGGCCCAACCACTGAGCGCACGAACCATAGCTCCAGGGGCCCAACCCCTGCGGGCCCCAACACCAGCTCCAGGGGCCCAACCCCTGAGCGCCCGAACCATAGCTCCAGGGGCCCAACCCCTGGGTGCCTCAACACCAGCTCCAGGGGAACAACCCCTGGGGGCCCCAACACCAGCTCCAGGGGCCCAACCCCTGGGTGCCCCAACACCAGCTCCAGGGGCCCAGCCCCTGAGCCCCCGAACCATAGCTCCAGGGTTCCAACCCCTGGGGTCCCCTACACCAGCTCCAGGGGCCCAACCCCTGAGAGCCCGAACCATTGATCCAGGGGCCCAACCCCTGGGGGCCCCAACACCAGCTCCAGGGTCCCAAACACTGGGGGCTCCAACACCAGCTCCAGAGGCCCAACCCCTGAGCGCCGGAACCATAGCTCCTGGGGCCCAACCCCTGGGGGACCCAACATCAGCTCCAGGGGACGAACCCCTGGGGGCCCCAAAACGAGCTCCAGGGGCCCAACCCCTGGGGGTCCCAACACCAGCTCCAGAGGAACACCCCCTGGGGGCCCCAAAATCAGCTCCAGGGGCCCAACCCCTGGGGGCCCCAACACCAGTTCCAGGGGCCCAACCCCTGAGTGCCCGAATATTGCTCCAGGGGCCCAACCCCTGGGGGCCCCAACACCAGCTCCAGGGGCCCAACCCCTGAGCGCCCGAACCATAGCTCCAGGGGCCCAACCCCTGGGGGCCCCAACACCAGCTCAACGGGCCCAACCACTGAGCGCACGAACCATAGCTCCAGGGACCCAACCCCTGGGGGCCCCAACACCAGCTCCAGGGGCCCAACCCCTGGGGGCCCGAACCATAGCTCCAGGGGCCCAACCCCTGGGGGCCAGAACCATAGCTCCAGGGGCCGAACCCCTGGGGGCCCCAACACCAGCTCCAGGGGCCCAACCCCTGGGGGCCCGAGCCATAGCTCCAGGGGCCGAACCCCTGGGGCCCCAACACCAGCTCCAGGGGCCCAACCCCTGGGGGGCAACAAGACCAGCTCCAGGGCCCCAATCCCTGAGGGACCCAACACCAGCTCCAGGGGCCCAACCCCTGGGGGCCCGAACCAAAGCTCCAGGAGCCCAACCCCTGGGGGCCCGAACCGTACCTCCAGGGGCCCAACCCCTGGGGGCCCGAACCATAACTCCAGGGACCCAACCCCTGGGGGCCTGAACCATAGCTCCAGGGGCCCAACCCCTGGGGGCCCCAACACCAGCTCCAGGGGCCCAACCCCTGGGGGCCCGAACAATAGCTCCAGAGTCCCAACCCCTGGGGGTCCCGACACCAGCTCCAGGGGATCAACCCCTGGGGTCCCCAACACCAGCTGCAGGGGCCCAGGCCCTGGGGGCCCGAACCATTGCTCCAGGGGCCCAACCAATGGGGGCCCGAACCATAGCTCCAGGGTCCCAACCCCTGGGGGTCCCGACACCAGCTCCAGGGGATCAACCCCTGGGGTCCCCAACACCAGCTGCAGGAGCCCAAGCCCTGGGGGCCCGAACCATAGCTCCAGGGGCCCAAACCCTGGGGGCCCGAACCATAGATCCAGGGAAACAACCCCTGTGGGCCCAACACGAGCTCCAGGGGCCCAACCCCTGGGGGCCCCAACACCAGTTCCAGGGGCCAAACCCCTGAGTGCCCGAATATTGCTCCAGGGGCCCAACCCCTTGGGGCCCCAACACCAGCTCCAGGGGCCCAACCCCTGAGCGCCCGAACCATAGCTCCAGGGGCCCAACCCCTGGGGGCCCCAACACCAGCTCCAGGGGCCCAACCCCTGAGCGCCCAAACCATAGCTCCAGGGGCCCAACCCCTGGGGGCCCCAACACCAGCTCCAGGGGCCCAACCCCTGGGGGCCCGAACCATAGCTCCAGAGGCCCAACCCCTGGGGACTTCAACACCAGCTAAAGGGGCCCAAACCCTGGGGGCCCCAACACCAGCTCCAGGGGCCCAACCCCTGGGGGCCCGAACCATAGCTCCAGGGGCCCAACCCCTGGGGGGCCCAACACCAGCTCCATTGGCCCAACCCCTGGGGGCCCCAACACCAGCTCCAGGGGCCCAACTTCTGGGGGCCCGAACTATAGCTCCAGGGGCCCAACCCCTGTGGGCCCCAACCCCAGCTCCAGGGGCCCAACCCCTGGGGGACCCATCACAAGCTAAAGGGGCAAAACCCCTGGGGGCCCCAACACCAGCTCCAGGGGCCCAACCCTTGATCGCCCGAACCATAGCTCCAGGGGCCCAACCCCTGGATGCCTCAACACCAGCTCCAGGGGAACAACCCCTGGGGGCCCAACACGAGCTCCAGGGGCCCAAACCCTGGGTGCCCCAACACCATCTCCAGGGGCCCAGCCCCTGAGCCCCCGAACCATAGCTCCAAGGTTCCAACCCCTTGGGTCCCCTACACCAGCTCCAGGGGCCCAACCCCTGAGCGCCCGAACAATAGCTCCTGGGGCCCAACCCCTGGGGGACCCAACACCAGCTCCAGGGGCCGAACCCCTGGGGGCCCCAAAACGAGCTCCAGGGGCCCAACCCCTGGGGGTCCCAACACCAGCTCCAGAGGAACACCCCCTGGGGGCCCCAAAACCAGCTCCAGGGGCCCAACCCCTGGGGCCCCAACACCAGTTCCAGGGGCCAAACCCCTGAGTGCCCGAATATTGCTCCAGGGGCCCAACCCCTGGGGGCCCCAACACCAGCTCCAGGGGCCCAACCCCTGAGCGCCCGAGCCATAGCTCCAGGGGCCCAACCCCTGGGGGCCCCAACACCAGCTCCAGGGGCCCAACCCCTGGGGGCCCGAACCATAGCTCCAGAGGCCCAACCCCTGGGGGCTGCAACACCAGCTCCAGGGGCCCAAACCCTGGGGGCCCCAACACCAGCTCCAGGGGCCCAACCCCTGGGGGACCGAACCATAGCTCCAGGGGCCGAACCCCTGGGGGCCCCAACACAAGCTCCAGGGGCCCAACCCGTGGGGGCCTGAACCATAGCTTCAGGGGCCGAACCCCTGGGGACCGCAACACCAGCTCCAGGGGCCCAACCCCGGGGGACCCAACACCTGCTCCAGGGGCCCAACCCCTGGGGGCCCGAACCATAGCTTCAGGGGTCCAACCAGTGGGGGCTCGAACCATAGCTCCAGGGGCTTAAACCCTGGGGGCCCCAACACCAGCTCAAGGGGCACAACCCCTGGGGGCCCGAACCATAGCTCCAGGGGCCCAACCCCTGGGGGCCCTTACCGTACCTCCAGGGGCCCAACCCCTGGGGGCCCGAACCATAGCTCCAGGGACCCAACCCCTGGGGGCCTGAACTATAGCTCCAGGGGCCCAACCCCTCGGGGCCCCAACACCAGCTCCAGGGGCCCAACCCCTGGGGGCCCGAACCATAGCTCCAGGGGCCCAACCCCTGGGGGCCCGAACCATAGCTCCAGGGGCCCAACCCCTGGGGGCCCCAACACCAGCTCCACGGGATCAACCCCTGGGGTCCCCAACAACAGCTGCAGGGGACCAAGCCCTGGGGGCCCGAACCACAGCTCCAGGGGCCCAACCCCTGGGGGCCCGAACCATACCTCCAGGGGCCCAACCCCTGGGGGGCCCAACACCAGCTCCATTGGCCTAACCCCTGGGGGCCCCAACACCAGCTCCAGGGGCCCAACTTCTGGGAGCCCGAACTATAGCTCCAGGGGCCCAACCCCTGTGGGCCCCAACACCAGCTCCAGGGGCCCAACAACTGGGGGCCCCAACACCAGCTCCAGGGGCCCAACCCTTGGGGGCCCCAACACAACCTAAAGGGGCAAAACCCCTGTGGGCGCCAACACCAGCTCCAGGGGCCCAACCGCTGGGGGCCCCAGCACCAGTTCCAGGCGCCCAACACCTGGGGGCCCAAACCATAGCTCCAGGGGCCCAACCCCTGGGGGGCCCAACACCAGCTCCATTGGCCTAACCCCTGGGGACCCCAACACCAGCTCCAGGGGCCCAACTTCTGGGAGCCCGAACTATTGCTCCAGGGTCCCAACCCCTGTGGGCCCAAACACCAGCTCCAGGGGCCCAACCCCTGGGGGCCCCAACACCAGCTCCAGGGGCCCAACCCTTGGGGGCCCCAACACAAGCTAAAGGGGCAAAACCCCTGGGGGCCCCAACACCAGCTCCAGGGGCCCAACCCCTGAGCGCCCGAACCATAGCTCCAGGGGCCCAACCCCTGGATCCCTCAACACCAGCTCCAGGGAAACAACCCCTGGGGGCCCCAACACGAGCTCCAGGGGCCCAACCGCTGGGTGCCCCAACACCAGCTCCAGGGGCCCAGCCCCTGAGCCCCCGAACCATAGCTCCAGGGTTCCAGCCCCTGGGGTCCCCTACACCAGCTCCAGGGGCCGAACCCCTGATTGCTCGAACCATTGATCCAGGGGCCCAACCCCTGGGGGCCCCAACACCAGCTCCAGGGTCCCAAACCCTGGGGGCTCCAACACCAGCTCCAGAGGCCCAACCGCTGAGCGCCCGAACCATAGCTCCTGGGGCCCAACCCCTGGGGGACCCAACACCAGCTCCAGGGGCCGAACCCCTGGGGGCCCCAAAACGAGCTCCAGGGGAACAACCCCTGGGGGTCCCAACACCAGCTCCAGAGGAACACCCCCTGGGGGCCCCAAAATCAGATCCAGGGGCCCAACCCCTGGGGGCCCGAACCATAGCTCCAGGGGCCCAACCCCTGGGGGGCCCAACACCAGCTCCATTGGCCCAACCCCTGGGGACCCCAACACCAGTTCCAGGGGCCAAACCCCTGAGTGCCCGAATATTGCTCCAGGGGCCCAACCCCTGGGGGCCCCAACACCAGCTCCAGGGGCCCAACCCCTGACCGCCCGAACCATAGCTCCAGGGGCCCAAGCCCTGGGGGCCCCAACACCAGCTCCAGGGGCCCAACCCCTG
Organism: Gopherus flavomarginatus; assembly: GCF_025201925.1. Taxonomy (NCBI): domain Eukaryota; kingdom Metazoa; phylum Chordata; order Testudines; family Testudinidae; genus Gopherus; species Gopherus flavomarginatus. Next base: position 1,446 of record NW_026114984.1, on the reverse strand, counting down.
AGCGCCCCGAACCATAGCTCCAGGGGCCCAAAGCCTGAGGGCCCCAACACCAGCTCCAGGGGCCCAACCCCTGGGGGCCCGAACCATAGCTCCAGAGGCCCAACCCCTGGGGACTCCAACACCAGCTCCAGGGCCCAAACCCTGGGGGCCCCAACACCAGCTCCAGGGTCCCAACCCCTGGGGGCCCGAACCATAGCTCCAGGGGCCCAACACCTGGGGGGCCCAACACCAGCTCCATTGGCCCAACCCCTGGGGGCCCCAACACCAGCTCCAGGGGCCCAACTTCTGGGGGCCCGAGCTATAGCTCTAGGGGCCCAACCCCTGTGGGCCCCAACCCCAGTTCCAGGGGCCCAACCCCTGGGGGCCCCATCACAAGCTAAAGGGGCAAAACCCCTGGGGGCCCCAACACCAGCTCCATTGGCCCAACCCCTGAGCCCCAAACCATAGCTCCAGGGGCCCAAACCCTGGATGCCTCAACACCAGCTCCAGGGGAACAACCCCCGGGGGCCCCAACACGAGCTCCAGGGGCCCAACCCCTGGGTGCCCCAACACCAGCTCCAGGGGCCCAGCCCCTGAGCCCCCGAACCATAGCTCCAGGGTTCCAACCCCTGGGGTCCCCTACACTAGCTCCAGGGGACCAACCCCTGAGCGCCCGAACCATTGATCCAGGGGCCCAACCCCTGGGGGCCCCAACACCAGCTCCAGGGTCCCAAACCCTGGGGGCTCCAACACCAGCTCCAGAGGCCCAACCCCTGAGCGCCCGAACCATAGCTCCTGGGGCCCAACCCCTGGGGGACCCAACACCATCTCCAGGGGCCGAACCCCTGGGGGCCCCAAAACGAGTTCCAGGGGCCCAACCCCTGGGGGTCCCAACACCAGCTCCAGAGGAACACCCCCTGGGGGCCCCAAAATCAGATTCAGGGGCCCAACCCCTGGGGGCCCCAACACCAGTTCCAGGGGCCCAACCCCTGAGTGCCCGAATATTTCTCCAGGGGCCCAACCCCTGGGTTCCCCAACACCAGCTCCAGGGCCCCAACCCCTGAGCGCCCGAAACATAGCTCCAGGGGCCCAACCCCTGGGGGCCCCAACACCAGCTCAACGGGCCCAACCACTGAGCGCACGAACCATAGCTCCAGGGGCCCAACCCCTGGGGGCCCCAACACCAGCTCCAGGGGCCCAACCCCTGAGCGCCCGAACCATTGCTCAAGGTTCCCAACCCCTGGATGCCTCAACACCAGCTCCAGGGGAACAACCCCTGGGGGCCCCAACACGAGCTCCAGGGGCCCAACCCCTGAGTGCCCCAACACCAGCTCCAGGGGCCCAGCCCCTGAGCCCCCGAACCATAGCTCCAGGGTTCCAACCCCTGGGGTCCCCTACACCAGCTCCAGGGGCCCAACCCCTGAGAGCCCGAACCATTGATCCAGGGGCCCAACCCCTGGGGGCCCC
>NW_026114983.1:0-25409 GCF_025201925.1 Gopherus flavomarginatus | reverse complement strand
GCTCCTGCAGCTGGTGTTGGGGACCCAGGGGTTAGGCCCTGGAGCTATGGTTCAGGCGTTCAGGGTTGGGACCCTGGAGCTGGTTTTGGGGCCACCAGTGGTTGGGACCCTGGAGCTGCGGTTGGGGCCTCCAGGGGTTAGCCCCTGGATCTTTGGTTCGGCCCGCTCATTGGTTGGGCCCCTGGAGCTGGTGTTGGGGCCCCAAGGGGTTGGGCCCCTGGAGCTGTTGTTGGGGACCCAGGGGTTAGGGCCCTGGAGCTATGGTTCAGGGCGCTCAGGGGTTGGGCCCCTGGAGCTATGGTTCGGGCGCTCAGGGGTTGGGCCCCTGGAACTGGGGTGGAGGGCCCCAGCGGTTGGGCCCCTGGAGCTGGTATTGGGGCCCTCAGGGATTGGGCCCCTGGAGCTATGTTTCGGGCGCTCTGGGGTTGGGCCCCTGGAGCTGGTGTTGGGGACCCAGGTTTTAGGCCCGTGGAGCTATGGTTCAGGCACTCAGGGGTTGGACCCCTGGAGCTATGGTTCGGGCGCTCAGGGGTTGGTTCCCTGGAGCTAGGGTCGAGGGCCCCAGGGGTGGGGCCCCTGGAGCTGCTGTTGGGGCCCCCAGGTTTTGAGTTCCTGGAGATTGTGTTGGGGTTCGCAGGGGTTGGGCCCCTGGAGCTGTGGTTGGGCCCCCCCAGGGTTTAGGCCCCTGGAGCTATGGTTCGGGCGCTCAGGGGTTGGGCCCCTGGAGCTGGTGTTGGGGCCCCCAGGGGTTGGGCCCCTGGAGGTGGGATTGGGGCCCCCGGGGGTTAGGCCCCTATAGCTATGGTTCGGGCGCTCAGGGGTTGGGCCCCTGTAGCTGGTGTTGGGGACCCAGGTTTTAGGCCCCTGGAGCTATGGTTCAGGCACTCAGGGGTTTTACCCCTGGAGCTATGGTTCGGGCGCTCAGGGGTTGGTTCCCTGGAGCTAGGGTCGAGGGCCCCAGGGGTGGGGCCCCTGGAGCTGCTGATGGGGCCCCCAGGTTTTGAGTTCCTGGAGATTGTGTTGGGGTTCGCAGGGGTTGGGCCCCTGGAGCTGTGGTTGGGCCCCCCAGGGTTTAGGCCCCTGGAGCTATGGTTCGGGCCCTCAGGGGTTGGGCCCCTGGAGCTGGTGTTGGGGCCCCCAGGGGTTGGGCCCCTGGAGGTGGGGTTGGGGCCCCCCGGGGGTTAGGCCCCTATAGCTATGGTTCGGGCGCTCAGGGGTTGGGCCCCTGGAGCTGGTGTTGGGGCCCTCAGGGATTAGGCCCCTGGAGCTATGGTTCAGGCGCTAAGGGTTTGGGACCCTGGAGCTGGTGTTGGGGCCCCCAGGGGTTGGGCCCCTGGAGCTGGTGTTGGGGCCCCCAGGGGTTAGGCCCCTGGAGCTATGGTTCGGGCGCTCAGGGGTTGGGCCCCTGGAGCTGGTGTTGGGGCCCCCAGAGGTTGGGCCCCTGGAGGTGGGGTTGGGGCCCCCGGGGGTTAGGCCCCCTATAGCTATGGTTCGGGCGCTCAGGGGCTGGGCCCCTGGAGCTGGTGTTGGGGCCCTCAGGGATTAGGCCCCTGGAGCTATGGTTCAGGCGCTAAGGGTTTGGGACCCTGGAGCTGGTGTTGGGGCCGCCAGATGTTGGGCCCCTGGAGCTGGTGTTGGGGCCCCAGGGGCTAGGCCCCTGTAGCTATGGTTTGGGCGCTTAGGGATTGGGCCCCTGGAGCTCTTTTTGGGGCCCCCAGGGGTTGGGCCCTCGGAGCTGGTGTTGGGGCCCCCAGGGGTTAGGCCCCTGGAGCTATGGTTCGGGCGCTCAGGGGTTGGGCCGCTGGAGCTGGTGTTGGGGCCCAACCCCTTGCTCTCCCATCCCCCACACAGACAGTCCCGACTCCATCACAGTAATGCCCAGAGCATTTCACGCATGGAGCAACAGTAACACTGTGTGGCCATGCAGGGTAATGCCCAGAGCATTTCCTGCATGGAGCAAGAGTGACACCGTGTGGCCACATAGGGTAGTGCACAGAGCATTTTCCCCCGCATGGAGCTATGGTTCGGGAGCTCTGGGGTTGGGCCCCTGTAGCTGGTGTTGGGACTCCCAGGGGTTGGGCCCCTGGAGCTGGTGTTGGGGCCCCCAGGGGTTAAGGTTCGGTCGCTCAGGGGTTGGGCCCTTGGAGCTGGCGTGCGGGCCCCCAGGGAATAGGCCCCTAGAGCTATGGTTTGCTCACTCTGGGGTTCTGCCCCTGGAGCTGGTGTTGGGGCTCCCAGGGGTTGGGCTCCTGCAGCTGGTGTTGGGGACCCAGGGGTTAGGCCCCTGGAGCTATGGTCAGGCGCTCAGGGGTTGGGACCCTGGAGCTGGTTTTGGGGCCTCCAGTGGTTGGGACCCTGGTGCTGCGGTTGGGGCCTCCAGGGGTTAGCCCCTGGATCTTTGGTTCGGCCGCTCATTGGTTGGGCCCCTGGAGCTGGTGTTGGGGCCCCAAGGGGTTGGGCCCCTGGAGCTGGTGTTGGGGACCCAGGGGTTAGGGCCCTGGAGCTATGGTTCAGGCGCTCAGGGGTTGGGCCCCTGGAGCTATGGTTCGGGCGCTCAGGGGTTGGGCCCCTGGAGCTGGGGTGGAGGGCCCCAGCGGTTGGGCCCCTGGAGCTGGTGTTGGGGCCCCCAGGGATTGGGCCCCTGGAGCTATGTTTCGGGCGCTCTGGGGTTGGGCCCCTGGAGCTGGTGTTGGGGACCCAGGTTTTAGGCCCGTGGAGCTATGGTTCAGGCACTCAGGGGTTGGACCCCTGGTGCTATGGTTCGGGCGCTCAGGGGTTGGTTCCCTGGAGCTAGGGTCGAGGGCCCCAGGGGTGGGGCCCCTGGAGCTGCTGTTGAGGCCCCCAGGTTTTGAGTTCCTGGAGATTGTGTTGGGGTTCGCAGGGGTTGGGCCCCTGGAGCTGTGGTTGGGCCCCCCAGGGTTTAGGCCCCTGGAGCTATGGTTCGGGCGCTCAGGGGTGGGCCCCTGGAGCTGGTGTTGGGGCCCCCAGGGGTTGGGCCCCTGGAGGTGGGATTGGGGCCCCCGGGGGTTAGGCCCCTGGAGCTATGGTTCAGGCGCTAAGGGTTTGGGACCCTGGAGCTGGTGTTGGGGCCCCCAGGGGTTGGGCCCCTGGAGCTGGTGTTGGGGCCCCAGGGATTGGGCCCCTGTAGCTATGGTTCGGGCGCTCAGGGATTGGGCCCCTGGAGCTGGTTTTGGGGCCCCCAGGGGTTGGGCCCTTGGAGCTGGTGTTGGGGCCCCCAGGGGTTAGGCCCCTGGAGCTATGGTTCGGGCGCTCAGGGGTTGGGCCGCTGGAGCTGGTGTTGGGGCCCCTGACCTAATGTCACCCCTTGCTCTCCCATCCCCCCACACAGACAGTCCCGACTCCATCACAGTAATGCCCAGAGCATTTCACGCATGGAGCAACAGTAACACTGTGTGGCCATGCAGGGTAATGCCCAGAGCATTTCCTGCATGGAGCAAGAGTGACACCGTGTGGCCACATAGGGTAGTGCACAGAGCCTTTCCCCGCATGGAGCTATGGTTCGGGAGCTCTGGGGTTGGGCCCCTGTAGCTGGTGTTGGGACTCCCAGGGGTTGGGCCCCTGGAGCTGGTGTTGGGGCCCCAGGGGTTAAGGTTCGGGCGCTCAGGGGTTGGGCCCTTGGAGCTGGCGTGCGGGCCCCCACGGAATAGGCCCCTAGAGCTATGGTTTGCTCACTCTGGGGTTCTGCCCCTGGAGCTGGTGTTGGGGCTCCCAGGGGTTGGGCTCCTGCAGGCTGGTGTTGGGGACCCAGGGGTTAGGCCCCTGGAGCTATGGTTCAGGCGCTCAGGGGTTGGGACCCTGGAGCTGGTTTTGGGGCCTCCAGTGGTTGGGACCCTGGAGCTGCGGTTGGGGCCTCCAGGGGTTAGCCCCTGGATCTTTGGTTCGGCCGCTCATTGGTTGGGCCCCTGGAGCTGGTGTTGGGGCCCCAAGGGGTTGGGCCACTGGAGCTGGTGTTGGGGACCCAGGGGTTAGGGCCCTGGAGCTATGGTTCAGGCGCTCAGGGGTTGGGCCCCTGGAGCTATGGTTCGGGCGCTCAGGGTTGGTTCCTGGAGCTAGGGTCGAGGGCCCCAGGGGTAGGGCCCCTGGAGCTGCTGTTGGGGCCCCCAGGTTTTGAGTTCCTGGAGATTGTGTTTGGGTTCGCAGGGGTTGGGCCCCTGGAGCTGTGGTTGGACCCCCAGGGTTTAGGCCCCTGGAGCTATGGTTCGGGCGCTCAGGGGTTGGGCCCCTGCAGCGGGTGTTGGGGCCCCGAGGGGTTGGGCCCCTGGAGGTGGGGTTGGGGCCCCCGGGGGTTTAGGCCCCTATAGCTATGGTTCGGGCGCTCAGGGGTTGGGCCCCTGGAGCTGGTGTTGGGGCCCTCAGGGATTAGGCCCCTGGAGCTATGGTTCAGGCGCTAAGGGTTTGGGACCCTGGAGCTGGTGTTGGGGCCCCAGGGGCTAGGCCCCTGTAGCTATGGTTCGGGCGCTCAGGGATTGGGCCCCTGGAGCTGGTTTTGGGGCCCCCAGGCGTTGGGCCCTTGGAGCTGGTGTTGGGGCCCCCAGGGGTTAGGCCCCTGGAGCTGTGGTTGGGGCCCTCGGGGGTTGGGCCCCTAGAGCTGTGGTTGGGGCCCTCGGGGGTTAGGCCCCTGGAGCTATGGTTCGGGCGCTCAGGGGTTGGGCCCTTGGAGCTGGTGTTGGGGCCCCCAAGGGTTAGGCCCCTGGAGCTATGGATCGGGCACTCAGGGGTTGGGCCGCTGGAGCTGGTGTTGAGGCCCTAGGGGTTAAGCCCCTGGCGCTATGGTTTGGGCGCTCAGGGGTTGGGCCCTTGGAGCTGGCGTGCGGGCCCCCAGGGAATAGGCCCCTAGAGCTACGGTTTTGGCACTCTGGGGTTGGGCCCCTGGAGCTGGTTTTGGGGCTCCCAGGGGTTGGGCTCCTGGAGTTAAGGTTCAGGCGCTCAGGGGTTGGGACCCTGGAGCTGGTGTTGGGGACCCCAGGAGTTGGGCCCCTGTAGCTGGTGTTGGGGCCCCAGGGGTAAGGCCCCTTGAGCTAAGGCTCGGGCGCTCAGGGGTTGGGCCGCTGGAGTTGGTGTTGCGGCCACCAGGGGTTGGGCCCCTGGAGCTATGGTTAGGGCGCTCCGGGGCTGGGCCCCTGGAACTTGTGTTGGGACCCCCAGGGGTTGGGCTCCTGGAGCTGGTGTTGGGGCCCCCAGGGGTTGGGCCCCTGGAGCTGTGGTTGGGGCCCTCGGGGGTTAAGGCCCCTGGAGCTATAGTTCGGGCGCTCAGGGGTTGAGCCCTTGGAGCTGGTGTTGGGGCCCCCAGGGATTATGGCCCCTGGAGCTGCAGTTTGGGGCCTCCAGGGGTTAGCCCCTGGATCTTTGGTTCGGCCGCTCATGGGTTGGGCCCCTGGAGCTGGTGTTTGGGGCCCCAAGGGGTTGGGCCCCAGGAGCTGGTGTTGGGGGACCCAGGGGTTAGGCCCCTGGAGCTATGGTTCAGGCGCTCAGGGGTTGGGCCCCTGGAGCTATGGTTCGTGCGCTCTGGGGTTGGGCCCCTGGAGCTGGTGTTGGGGCCCCAGGGATTGGGCCCCTGGAGGTGGGTTGGGGCCCCCGGGGGTTAGGCCCCTGGAGCTATAGTTCGGGCGCTCAGGGGTTGGCCCCTGGAGCTATAGTTCGGCGCTCAGGGTTGGAGCCCCTTGGAGTTGGTGTTGGGGGCCCCCAGGGGTTTAGGCCCTGGAGCTATGGTTGGGGCGCTCAGGGGTTGGGCCGCTAGAGCTGGTGTTGGGGCCCATGACATAATTCACCCCTTCCTCTCCCATCCCCCACACAGACAGTCCCCGACTCCATCACAGTAATGCCCAGAGCATTTCACGCATGGAGCAACATTAACACTGTGTGGGCTATGCAGGGTAATGCCAGAGCATTTCCTTCATGGAGCAAGAGTGACACCGTGTGGCGACATATGGTAGTGCACAGAGCATTTCCCTCATGGAGCTATGGTTCGGAGCTCTGGGGTTGGGCCCCTGTAGCTGGTGTTGGGACTCCCAGGGGTTGGGCCCCTGGAGCTGGTGTTGGGGCTCCAGGGTTTAAGGTTAGGGCGCTCAGGGGTTGGGCCCTTGGAGCTGGCGTGCGGGCCCCCAGGGAATAGGCCCCTAGAGCTATGGTTTGGGCATTCTGGGGTTGTGCCCCTGGAGCTGGTGTGGGGCTCCCAGGGGTTGGGATCCTGGAGCTGGTGTTGGGGCCTCCAGGGGTTAGGCCCCTGGAGGTATTGTTCGGGCGCTCAGGGGTTGGGCCCGTGGAGCTGGTGTTGGGGCCCCCTGGGATTAGGCCCCTGGAGCTGCGGTTGGGGCGTCCAGGGGTTAGCCCCTGGATCTTTGGTTCGGCCACTCATGGGTTGGGCCCTGGAGCTGGTGTTGGGGCCCCAAGGGGTTGGGCCCCAGGAAGCTGGTGTTGGGGACCCAGGGGTTAGGCCCCTGGAGCTATGGTTCAGGTGCTCAGGGTTTGGGCCCCTGGAGCTATGGTTCGTGCGCTCTGGGGTTGGGCCCCTGGAGCTGGTGTTGGGGCCCCCAGGGGTTGGGCCCCTGGAGGTGGGGTTGGGGCCCCCGGGGGTTAGGCCCCTGGAGCTATAGTTCGGGCGCTCAGGGGTTGATCCCTTGGAGTTGGTGTTGGGGCCCCCAGGGGTTAGGCCCCTGGAGCTATGGTTGGGGCGCTCAGGGGTTGGGCCGCTAGAGCTGGTGTTGGGGCCCATGACCTAATGTCATCCCTTGCTCTCCCATCCCCCACACAGACAGTCCCGACTCCATCACAGTAATGCCCAGAGCATTTTACGCATGGAGCAACAGTAACACTGTGTGGCTATGCAGGGTAATGCCCAGAGCATTACCTGCATGGAGCAAGAGTGACACCGTGTGGCGACATATGGTAGTGCACAGAGCATTTCCCCTCATGGAGCTATGGTTCGGGAGCTCTGGGGTTGGGCCCCTGTAGCTGGTGTTGGGACTCCCAGGGGTTGCGCCCCTGGAGCTGGTGTTGGGGCTCCAGGGGTTAAGGTTCGGGCGCTCAGGGGTTGGGCCCTTGGAGCTGGCGTGCGGGCCCCCAGGGAATAGGCCCCTAGAGCTATGGTTTGGGCATTCTTGGGTTGTGCCCCTGGAGCTGGTGTTGGGGCTCCCAGGGGTTGGGATCCTGGAGCTGGTGTTGGGGCCTCCAGGGGTTAGGCCCCTGGAGGTATTGTTCGGGCGCTCAGGGGTTTTGCCCTTGGAGCTGGTGTTGGGGCCCCCAGGGATTAGGCCCCTGGAGCTGCGGTTGGGGCCTCCAGGGGTTAGCCCCTGGATCTTTGGTTCGGCCACTCATGGGTTGGGCCCCTGGAGCTGGTGTTGGGGCCCCAAGGGGTTGGGCCCCAGGAGCTGGTGTTGGGGACCCAGGGGTTAGGCCCCTGGAGCTATGGTTCAGGCGCTCAGGGGTTGGGCCCCTGGAGCTATGGTTCGTGCGCTCTGGGGTTGGGACCTTGGAGCTGGTGTTGGGGCCCCCAGGGGTTGGGCCCTTGGAGCTGGTGTTGGGGCCCTCAGGGATTAGGCCCCTGGAGCTATGGTTCTGGCGCAAAGGGTTTGGGACCCTGGAGCTGGTGTTGGTGCCCCCAGGGGTTGGGCCCCTGGAGCTGGTGTTGGGGCCCCAGGGGCTAGGCCCCTGTAGCTATGGTTCGGGCGCTCAGGGATTGGGCCCCTGGAGCTGGTTTTGGGGCGCCCAGGGGTTGCGCTCCTGGAGCAGGTGTTTGGGCTCCCAGGGGTTGGGCCCCTGGAGCTGTGGTTGGGGCCCCCGGGGGTTGGGACCCTGGAGCTGTGGTTGGGGCCCTCGGGGGTTAGGCACCTGGAGCTATGGTTCGGGCGCTCAGGGGTTGGGCCGCTGGAGCTGGTGTTGGGGCCCCCAGGGGTTGGGCTCCTGGAGCTGTGGTTGGGGCCCCCGGGGGTTGGGCCCCTGGAGCTGTGGTTGGGGCCCTCGGGGGTTAGGCCCCTGGAGCTATGGTTCTGGGGCTCAGGGTTTGGGCCCTTGGAGCTGGTGTTGGGGCCCCCAGGGGTTAGGCCTCTGGAGCTATGATATGGGCGCTCAGGGGTTGGGCCGCTGGAGCTGGTGTTGGGGCCCGTGACCTAATGTCACCCCTTGCTCTCCCATCCCCCACACAGACAGTCCCGACTCCATCACAGTAATGCCCAGAGCATTTCATGCATATAGCCACAGTAACACTGTGTGGCCATGCAGGGTAATGCCCAGAGCATTTCCTGCATGGAGCAAGAGTGTCACCGTGTGGCCACATAGGGTAGTGCACAGAGCATTTCCCCGCATGGAGCTATGGTTCGGGAGCTCTGGCGTTGGGCCCCTGTAGCTGGTGTTGGGACTCCTAGGGGTTGGGCCCCTGGAGCTGGTGTTGGGGCCCCCAGGGGTTGGGCCCCTGGAGTTGGGGTTGGGGCCCCGGGGGTTAGGCCCCTGGAAGTATGGTTCGGGCGCTCAGGGGTTGGGCCCCTGGAGCTGGTGTTGGGGCCTTGAGGGATTAGGCCCCTGGAGCTATGGTTCTTTCGCTAAGGTTTTGGGACCATGGGCTGGTGTTGGGGCCCCCAGGGGTTGGGCCCCTGGAGCTGGTGTTGGGGCCCCCCAGGGGCTAGGCCCCTGTAGATAAGGTTCGGGCGCTCAGGGGTTGGGACCCTCTAGCTGGTGTTGGGACTCCCATGCGGTTGGGCCCCTGAGCTTGTGTTGGGGCCTCAGGGGTTAAGGTTCGGGCGCTCAGGGATTGGGCCCCTGGAGCTGGTTTTGGGGCCCCCAGGGGTTGGGCCCTTCGAGCTGGTGTTGGGGCCCCCAGGGGTTGTGCCCCTGGAGGTGGGGTTGGGGCCCCCGGTGTTGGGCCCCTGGAGCTATGGTTCGGGCTCTCAGGGGTTGGGCCCCTGGAGCTATGGTTCGGGAGCTCAGGGGTTGGGCCCTTGGAGCTGGTGTTGGGGCCCCCAGGGGTTAGGCCCCTGGGAGCTATGGTTCGGGCGCTCAGGGTTGGGGCCTTGGAGCTGGTGTTGTGGGGCTCAGGGGTTTGGCCCCTGGAGCTATGGTTCGGGCGCTCAGGGGTTGGGCCGCTGGAGCTGGTGGTGGGGCCCCTGACCTAATGTCACCCCTTGCTCTCCCATGCCCCACACAGGGACAGTCCCGACTCCATCACATTAATGCCCAGAGCATTTCCGCATGGAGCAACAGTAACACTGTGTGGCCATGCAGGGTAATGCCAGAGCATTCCTGCATGGAGCAAGAGTGACACCGTGTTGCACATAGGGTAGTGCACATAGCATTTCCCGCATGGAGCTATGGTTCGGGAGCTCTGGGGTTGGGCCCCTGTAGCTGTGTTGGGACTCCCAGGGGTTGGGCCCCTGGAGCTGGTGTTGGGGCCCCAGGGGTTAAGGTTGGGGTTCGCAGGGTTGGGCCCCTGGAGCTGTGGTTGGGCCCCCCAGGGTTTAGGCCCCTGGAGCTATGGTTCGGGCGCTCAGGGGTTGGGCCCCTGGAGCTGGTGTTGGGGCCCCCAGGGGTTGGGCCCCTGGAGGTGGCGTTTGGGGCCACCGGGGGTTAGGTCCCCTGGAGCTATGGTTCGGGCGCTCAGGGGTTGGGCCCTGGAGCTGGTGTAGGGGCCCTCAGGGATTAGGCCCCTGGAGCTATGGTTCTGGCGCTAAGGGTTTGGGACCCTGGAGCTGGTGTTGGGGCCCCCAGGGGTTGGGCCCCTGGAGCTGGTGTTGGGGCCCCAGGGGCTAGGCCCCTGTAGCTATGGTTCGGGCGCTCAGGGATTGGGCTCCTGCAGCTGGTTTTGGGGCCCCCCAGGTGTTGGGCTCCTGGAGCAGGTGTTTGGGCCCCCAGGGTTTGGGCCCCTGGAGCTGTTGGTTGGGGCCCCCGGGGGTTGGGTCCCTGGAGCTGTGGTTGGGACCCCTCGGGGGTTTAGGCCCCTGGAGCTATGGTTCGGGCGCTCAGGGGTTGGGCCCTTGGAGCTGGTGTTGGGGCCCCCAGGGGTTAGGCCCCTGGAGCTATGGATCGGGCACTCAGGGGTTGGGCCGCTGGAGCTGGTGTTGGGGCCCGTGACCTAATGTCACCCCTTACTCTCCCATCCCCCACACGGACAGTCCCGACTCCATCACAGTAATGCCCAGAGCATTTCACGCATGGAGCAACGGTAACACTGTGTGGCCATGCAGGGTAATGCCCAGAGCATTTCCTGCAAAAAAGCAAGAGTGACACTGTGTGGCCACATAGGGTAGTGCACAGAGCATTTCCCCGCATGGAGCTATGGTTCGGGAGTTCTGGGGTTGGGCCCCTGTAGCTGGTGTTGGGACTCCCAGGGGTTGGGCCCCTGGAGCTGGTGTTGGGGCCCCTAGGGGTTAGCCCCTGGCGCTATGGTTCGGGCGCTCAGGGGTTGGGCCCCTTGGAGCTGGCGTGCGGGCCGCTCCAGGGAATAGGCCCCTAGAGCTATGGTGTTGGGGCACTCTGCGGTTTGAGGCCCCTGGAGCTGGTTTGGGGATCCCAGGGGTTGGGCCTCTGGAGCTGGTGTTTGGGGCCCTCCAGGGGTTAGGCCCTGGAGGTATTGTTCGGGCTCCTCATGGGTTGGGCCCTAGAGCTGGTGTTGGGGCCTCCCAGGGATTAGAGCCCCTGGAGTATTAGGTTCAGGCGCTCAGGGGTTGGGACCCTGGAGCTGGTGTTGGGGAACCCAGGAGTTGGGCCCCTGGAGCTGGTGTTGGGGCCCCAGGGGTAAGGCCCCTTGAGCTAAGGCTCGGGCGCTCAGGGGTTGGGCCGCTAGAGTTGGTGTTGCGGCACCAGGGGTTGGGCCCCGGGAGCTATGGTTAGGGCGCTCCGGGGCTGGGCCCCTGGAACTTGTGTTGGGACCTCAAGGGGTTGGGCTCCTGGAGCTGGTGTTGGGGCCCCCAGGGGTTGGGCCCTGGAGCTGTGGTTGGGGCCCTCGGGGTTAGGCCCCTGGAGCTATGGTTCGGGCGCTCAGGGGTTGGGCCCTTGGAGCTGGTGTTGGGGCCCCCAGGGGTTAGGCCCCTGGAGCTATGGTTCGGGTGCTCAGGGGTTGGGCCGCTGGAGCTGGTGTTGGGGCCCCTGACCTAATGTCACCCCTTGCTCTCCCATCCCCCACACAGACAGTCCCGACCCATCACATTAATGCTCAGAGCATTTCACGCATGGAGCAACAGTAACACTGTGTGGCCATGCAGGGTAATGCCCAGAGCATTTCCTGCATGGAGGAAGAGTGACACCGTGGTGCCACATAGGGTTAGTGCACATAGCATTTCCCCGCATGGAGCTATGGTTCGGGAGCTCTGGGGTTGGGCCCCTGTAGCTGGTGTTGGGATCCCAGGGGTTGGGCCCTGGAGCTGGTGTTGGGGCCCCAGGGGTAAGGTTCGGGCGCTCAGGGGTGGGCCCTTGGAGCTTGCATGCGGGCCCCCAGGCAATAGGCCCCTAGAGCTATGGTTGGGCACTTCTGGGGTTGTGCCCCTGGAGCTGGTGTTGGGGCTCCCAGGGGTTGGGATTCCTGGAAGCTGGTGTTGGGGCCTCCAGGGGTTAGGCCCCTGGAGGTATTGTTCGGGTGCTCAGGGGTTGGGCCCTTGGAGCTGGTGCTGGGGCCCCCAGGGATTAGGGCCCCTGGAGCTAAGGTTCGGGCGCTCAGGGGTTGGGCCCCTGGAGCTGGTGTTGGGGACCCAGGTTTTAGGCCCGTGGAGCTATGGTTCAGCCACCCAAGGGTTGGACCCCTGGAGCTATGGTTCGGGCGCTCATTGGTTGGTTCCCTGGAGCTAGGGTCGAGGGCCCCAGGGGTGGGGCCCTGGAGCTGGTGTTGTTGCCCCCAGGTTTTTGAGTTCTGGAGATTGTGTTGGGGTTCGCAGGGATTGGGCCCTGGAGCTGTGGTTGGGGCCCCCAGGGTTTAGGCCCCTGGAGGTATTGTTCGGGCGCTCAGGGTTGGGCCCTTGGAGCTGGTGTTGGGGACCCCAGGGATTAGGCCCCTGGAGCTTAGGTTCGGGCGCTCAGGGGTTGGGACCCTGGAGTGGTTTAGGGGCCTCCATGGGTTGGGACCCTGGAGCTGTGGTTGGGGCCTCAGGGGTTAGCCCATTGATCTTTGGTTCAGCCGCTCATGGGTTGGGCCCCTGGAGCTGGTGTTGGGGCCCCAAGGGGTTGGGCCCTGGAGCTGTGGTGTTGGGACCCAAGAGTTAGGCCCCTGGAGCTATGGTTCAGGCGCTCAGGGGTTGGTCCCCTGGAGCTATGGTTCAGGCGCTCAGGGGTGGGCCCCTGGAGCTGGGTTGAGGGCCCAGGGGTTGGTTCCCTGGAGTGGTGTTGGGGCCCCAGGGATTGGGCCCCTGGAGCTAGGTTTCGGGCGCTCTGGGGTTGGGCCCCTGGAGCTGGTGTGGGGACCCAGGTTTAGGCCCGTGGAGCTATGGTTCAGCCACCCAAGGGTTGGACCCCTGGAGCTATGGTTCGGGCGCTCAGGGGTTGGTTCCCTGGAGCTAGGGTCGAGGGCCCCAGGGGTGGGGCCCCTGGAGCTGGTGTTGTTGCCCCCAGGTTTTGAGTTCCTGGAGATGTGTTGGGGTTTGCAGGGGTTGGGCCCTGGAGCTGTGGTTGGGCCCCCAGGGTTTAGGCCCCTGGAGGTATTGTTCGGGCGCTCAGGGGTTGGGCCCTTGGAGCTGGTGTTGGGGACCCCAGGGATTAGGCCCTGGAGCTAAGGTTCGGCGCGCTCAGGGGTTGGGACCCTGGAGCTGGTGTTGGGGACCCCAGGAGTTGGGCCCCTGGAGCTGGTGTTGGGGGCCCAGGGGTTAGGCCCCTTGAGCTAAGGCTCGGGCGCTCAGGGGTTGGGCCCCTGGAGCTATGGTTAGGGCGCTCCGGGGTTGGGCCCCTGGAACTTGTGTTGGGACCCCCAGGGGTTGGGTTCCTGGAGCTGGTGTTTTGGCCCCCAGGGGTTGGGCCCCTGGAGCAGTGGTTGGGGCCCTCGGGGGTTAGGCCCCTGGAGCTATGGTTCGGGCGCTCAGGGGGTTGGGCCCTTGGAGCTGGTGTTGGGGCCCCCAGGGATTAGGCCCCTGGAGATAAGGTTCGGGCGCTCAGGGGTTGGGCCCCTGGAGCTGGTGGTGGGGACCCAGGTTTTAGGCCGTGGAGCTATGGTTCAGCCACCAAGGGTTGGACCCCTGAGCTATGGTTCGGGCGCTCAGGGGTTGGTTCCCTGGAGCTAGGGTCGAGGGCCCCAGGGGTGGGGCCCCTGGAGTGGTGCTGTTGCCCCCAGGTTTTGAGTTTCCTGGAGATTGTGTTGGGGTTCGCAGGGGTTGGGCCCCTGGAGCTGTGGTTATGGGCCCCAGGGTTTAGGCCCCTGGAGGTATGTTTCGGGCGCTCAGGGGTTGGGCCCTTGGAGCTGGTGTTGGGGACCCCAGGGATTAGGCCCTGGAGCTAAGGTTCGGGCGCTCAGGGGTTGGGGACCCTGGAGCTGGTGTTGGGGACCCCAGAAGTTGGGCCCCTGGAGCGGTGTTGGGGCCCCAGGGGTAGGCCCCTTGAGCTATGGTTAGGGCGCTCTGGGGTTGGGCCCCTGGAACTTGTGTTGGGACCCACGGGGGTTGGGTTCCTGGAGCTGGTGTTGGGGCCCCCAGGGGTTGGGCCCCTGTTGCTGGGGTTGGGGCCCCCGGGGGTTAGGCCCCTGGAGCTATGGTTCGGGCGCTCAGGGGTTGGGCCCTTGGAGCTGTTGTTGGCGCCCCCAGGGGTTAGGCCCCGGAGCTATGGTTCGGGCGCTCAGGGGTTGGGCCGCTGGAGCTGGTGTTGGGGCCCCTGACCTAATGTCACCCCTTGCTCTCCATGCCCCACACAGACAGTCCCGACTCCAGCACAGTAATGCCCAGAGCATTTCACGCATGGAGCAAGAGTAAGGACTGGTGGCCATGCAGGGTAATGCCAGAGCATTTCCTGCATGGAGCAAGAGTGACACCGTGTGGCCACATAGGGTAGTGCACAGAGCATTTCCCCGCATGGAGCTCTGGTTCGGGAGCTCTGGGGTTGGGCCCCTGTAGCTGGTGTTGGGACTCCCAGGGGTTGGGCCCCTGAGCTGGTGTGGGGCCCCAGGGGTAAGGTTCGGGCGCTCAGGGGTTGGGCCCTTGGAGCTTGCGTGCGGGCCCCCAGGGAAATGGCCACTAGAGCTATTTTTTGGGCACTCTGGTGTTGGGCCCCTGGAGCTGGTGTTGGGGCTCCCAGGGGTTGGGCTCCTGAAGCTGGTGTTGGGGCCTCCAGGGGTTAGGCCCCTGGAGGTATTGTTCGGGTGCTCAGGGGTTGGGCCCCTGGAGCTGTGGTTGGGGCCCCCAGGGGTTAGCCCCTGGATCTTTGGTTCGGCCGCTCATGGGTGGGCCCCTGGAGCTGGTGTTGGGGCCCCAAGGGGTTGGGCCCCTGGAGCTGGTGTTGGGGACCCAAGAGTTAGGCCCCTGGAGCTATGGTTCAGGCGCTCAGGGGTTTGGGCCCCTGGAGCTATGGTTCGGGCGCTCAGGGGTTCGGCCCTGGAGCTGGGGTGGAGGGCCCCAGGGGTTGGGCCCCTGGAGCTGGTGTTGGGGCCCCCAGGGATTGGGCCCCTGTAGCTAGGTTTCGGGCGCTCTGGGGTTGGGCCCTGGAGCTGGTGTTGGGGACCCAGGTTTTAGGCCCGTGGAGCTATGGTTCAGCCACCCAAGGGTTGGACCCTGGAGCTATGGTTCGGTGCGCTCAGGGGTTGGTTCCCTGGAGCTAGGGTCGAGGGCCCCAGGGGTGGGCGCCCCTGGAGCTGGTGTTGTTGCCCCCAGGTTTGAGTTCCTGGAGATTGTGTTGGGGTTCGCAGGGGTTGGGCCCCTGGAGCTGTGGTTGGGGCCCCCAGGGTTTAGGCCCCTGGAGGTATTGTTCGGGCGCTCAGGGGTTGGGCCTTGGAGCTGGTGTTGGGGACCCAGGGATAGGCCCTGGAGCTAAGGTTCGGGCTTCAGGGGTGGGACCCTGGAGCTGGTGTTGGGGACCCAGGAGTTGGGCCCCTGGAGCTGGTGTTGGGGCCCCAGGGGTTAGGCCCTTGAGCTAAGGCTCGGGGGCTCAAGGGCTGGGCCGCTGGAGTTGGGTTGTTGCGGCCACCAGGTTGGGCCCCAGGAGCTATGGTTAGGGCGCTCCGGGGTTGGGCCCCTGGAACTTGTGTTGGGACCCACGGGGGTTGGGTTCCTGGAGCTGGTGTTGGGGCCCCCAGGGCTTGGGCCCCTGGAGCAGTGGTTGGGGCCCTCGGGGGTTAGGCCCCTGGAGCTATGGTTCGGGCGCTCAGGGGTTGGGCCCTTGGAGCTGGTGTTGTTGCCCCCAGGTTTGAGTTCCTGGAGATTGTGTTGGGGTTTCGCAGGGGTTGGGCCCTGGAGCTGTGGTTGGGGCCCCCAGGGTTAGGCCCCTGGAGGTATTGTTCGGGCGCTCAGGGGTTGGGCCCTTGGAGCTGGTGTTGGGACACCCAGGGATTAGCCCCTGGAGCTAAGGTTCGGGCGCTCAGGGGTTGGGGACCCTGTAGCTAGTGTTGGGGACCCCAGGAGTTGGGCCCCTGGAGCTGGTGTTGGGGCCCCAGGGGTTAGGCCCCTTGAGCTAAGGCTCGGGACGCTCAGGGGTTGGGCCGCTGGAGTTGGTGTTGCGGCCACCAGGGGTTGGGCCCCAGGAGCTATGGTTAGGGCGCTCCGGGGTTGGGCCCCTGGAACTTGTGTTGGGACCCACGGGGGTTGGGTTCCTGGAGCTGGTGTTGGGGCCCCCAGGGGTTGGGCCCCTGGAGCTGTGGTTGGGGCCCCCGGGGGTTGGGCCCCTGGAGATGTGGTTGGGGCCCCGGGGGTAGGCCCCTGGAGCTATGGTTCGGGCGCTCAGGGGTTGGGCCCTTGGAGCTGGTGTTGGGGCCCCCAGGGGTTAGGCCCCTGGAGCTATGGTTCGGGCGCTCAGGGTTGGGCCGCGTGGAGCTGGTGTTGGGGCCCCTGACCTAATGTCACCCCTTGCTCTCCCATCCCCCACACAGACAGACCCGACTCCATCACAGTAATGCCCATAGCATTTCACGCATGGAACAACAGTAACACTGTGTGGCCATGCAGGGTAATGCCCAGAGGATTTCCTGCATTGAGCAAGAGTTACACCGTGTGGCCACATAGGGTAGTGCACAGTGCATTTCACCGCATGGAGCTATGGTCGGGAGCTCTGGCGTTGGGCCCCTGGAGCTGGTGTTGGGACTCCCAGGGGTTGGGCCCCTGGAGCTGGTGTTGGGCCCCCAAGGGGTTGGGCCCCTGGAGGTAAGGTTGGGGCCCCCGGGGGTTAGCCCCCTGGAGCTATGGTTCGGGCGCTCAGGGGTTGGGCCACTGGAGCTGGTGTTGGGGCCCTAGGGATTAAGCCCCTGGCGCTATGGTTCGGGCGCACAGGGGTGGGCTCCTGAAGCTGGTTTGGGGCTCCAGGGGTTAGGACCCTGGAGTATTGTTCGGGTGCTCAGGGGTTGGGCCCTTGGAGCTGGTGTTGGGGCCCCCAGGGATTAGGGCCCCTGGAGCTAAGGTTCGGGCGCTCAGGGGTTGGGCCCCTGGAGCTGGGTGTTGCCCCCAAGTTTGAGTTCCTGGAGATTGTGTTGGGGTTCGCAGGGGTTGGACCCCTGGAGCTGTGGTTGGGGCCCCCAGGGTTTAGGCCCCTGGAGGTATTGTTCGGGCGCTCAGGGGTTGGGCCGTTGGAGCTGGTTTTGGGGACCCCAGGGATTAGGCCCCTGGAGCTAAGGTTCGGGCGCTCAGGGGTTGGGCCCTGGAGCTGGTGTTGGGGACCCCAGGAGTTGGGCCCCTGGAGCTGGTGTTGGGGCCCTAGGGGTTAGCCCCTGGCGCTATGGTTCGGGCGCTCAGGGGTTCGGCCCTTGGAGCTGGCGTGTGGGCCCCCAGGGAATAGGCCTCTAGAGCTATGGTTTGGGCACTCTGGGTTTGGGCCCCTGGAGCTGGTGTTGGGGCTCCCAGGGGTTGGGCTCCTGGAGCTGGTGTTGGGGCCTCCAGGGGTTAGGCCCCTGGAGGTATTGTTCGGCGCTCAGGGTTGGGACCCTGGAGCTGGTGTTGGGGACCCCAGGAGCTGGGCCCCTGGAGCTGGTGTTGGGGCCCAGGGGTTAGGCCCCTTGAAGCTAAGGCTCGGCGCTCAGGGGTTGGGCCGCTGGAGTTGGTGTTGCGGCCACCAGGGGTTGGGCCCCAGGAGCTATGGTTAGTGCGCTCCGGGGTTGGGCCCCTGGAACTTGTGTTGGGACCCCCAGGGGTTGGGCTTCTGGAGCTGGTGTTGGGGCCCTAGGGGTTGGGCTCCTGGAGCTGTGTTGGGGCCCTCGGGGTTAGGCCCTGGAGCTATGGTTCGGGAGCTCATGGGTTGGGCCCCTGGAGCTGGTGTTGGGGCCCCCAGGGGTTAGGCCCCTGGAGCTATGGTTCGGGCGCTCAGGGGTTGGCCCTTGGAGCTGGTGTTGCGGCCCCCAGGGGTTAGGCCCATGGAGCTATGGTTCGGGCGTCAGGGGTTGGGCCGCTGGAGCTGGTGTTGGGGCCCCTGACCTAATGTCACCCCTTGCTCTCCAATCGCCCACACAGACAGTCCCGACTCCATCACATTAATGCCCAGAGCATTTCACGCATGGAGCAACAGTAACACTGTGTGGCCATGCAGGGTAATGCCCAGAGCATTTCCTGCATGGAGCAAGAGTGACACCGTGTTGCAGATCAGGGTAGTGCACATAGCATTTCCCCGCATGGAGCTATGGTTCGGGAGCTCTGGGTTGGGCCCCTGTAGCTGGTGTTGGGACTCCCAGGGGTTGGGCCCTGGAGCTGGTGTTGGGGCCCCAGGGGGTAAGGTTCGGGCGCATCAGGGTTGGGCCCTTGGAGCTTGCGTGCGGGCCCCCAGGGAATAGGCCCCTAGAGCTATGGTTTGGGCACTCTGGGGTTGGGCCCCTGGAGCTGGTGTTGGGGACCCAGGTTTTAGGCCCGTGGAGCTATGGTTCAGGCACTCAGGGGTTGGACCCCTGGAGCTATGGTTCGGGCGCTCAGGGGTTGGTTCCCTGGAGCTAGGGTCGAGGGCCCCAGGGGTGGGGCCCCTGGAGCTGGTGTTGTTGCCCCCAGGTTTTGAGTTCCTGGAGATTGTGTTGGGGTTCGCAGGGGTTGGGCCCCTGGAGCTGTGGTTGGGGCCCTAGGGTTTAGGCCCCTGGAGGTATTGTTCGGGCGCTCAGGGGTTGGGCCCTTGGAGCTGGTGTTGGGGACCCCAGGGATTAGGCCCTGGAGCTAAGGTTCGGTGCGCTCAGGGGTTGGGACCCTGGAGCTGGTGTTGGGGACCCCAGGAGTTGGGCCCCTGGAGCTGGTGTTGGGCCCCAGGGGTTAGGCCCCTTGAGCTAAGGCTCGGGCGCTCAGGGGTTTGGACCGCTGAGTGGTGTTGCGGCCACCAGGGGTTGGGCCCCTGGAGCTATGGTTAGGGCGCTCCGGGGTTGGGCCCTTGGAGCTGGTGTTGGGCCCCCAGGGGTTAGGCCCCTGGAGCTATAGTTCGGGCGCTCAGGGGTTGGGGCCGCTGGAGCTGTGTTGGGGCCCCTGACCTAATGTCACCCCTTGCTCTCCCATGCCCCACACAGACAGTCCCGACTCCATCACAGTAATGCCCAGAGCATTTCACGCATGGAGCAAGAGTAACACGTGTGTGCCATGCAGGGTAATGCCCAGAGCATTTCCTGCATGGAGCAAGAGTGACCCGTGTGGCCACATAGGGTAGTGCACAGAGCATTTCCCCGCATGGAGCTATGGTTCGGGAGCTCTGGGGTTGGGCCCTGTAGCTGGTTTGAGGACTCCCAGGGTTGGGCCCCTGGAGCTGGTGTGGGGGCCCCCAGGGGTTGGGCCCTGGAGGTGGGGTTGGGGCCCCTGGGGTTAGCCCCCTGGAGCTATGGTTCGGGCGCTCAGGGGTTGGGCCCCTGGAGCTGGTGTTGGGGCCCTCAGGGATTAGGCCCCTGGAGCTATGGTTCTGGCGCTAAGGGTTTGGGACCCCTGGAGCTGATGTTGGAGCCCCCAGGTGTTGGGCCCCGTAGCTGGTGTTGGGGCCCCAGGGGCTAGGCCCCTGTACCTATGGTTCGGGCGCTCAGGGATTGGGCCCCTGGAGTGGTATTGGGGCCCCCAGGGGTTGGGATCCTGGAGCAGGTGTTTGGGCCCCCAGGGGTTGGGGCCCCTGGAGCTGTGGTTGGGGTCTCCGGGGGTTGGGCCCCTGGAGCTGGTGTTGCGGCCACCAGGGTTGGGCCCCAGGAGCTATGGTTAGGGCGCTCCGGGGTTGGGACCCTTGAACTTGTGTTGGGACCCCAGGGGTTGGGCTCCTGGAGCTGGTGTTGGGGCCCCTAGGGGTTGGGCTCCTGGAGCTGGGTTGGGGCCCTCGGGGGTTAGGCCCTGGAGCTATGGTTCGGGAGCTCAGGGGTTTGGCCCTTGGAGCTGGTGTTGGGCCCCCAGGGGTTAGGCCCTGGAGCTATGGTTCGGGCGCTCAGGGGTGGGGCCCTTGGAGCTGGTGTTGGGGCCCCCAGGGGTTAGGCCCCTGGAGCTATGGTTCGGGCGCTCAGGGGTTGGGCGCTGGAGCTGGTGTTGGGGCCCCTGACCTAATGTCACCCCTTGCTCTCCCATGCCCCACACAGACAGTCCCGACTCCATCACATTAATGCCCAGAGCATTTCACGCATGGAGCAACAGTAACACTGTGTGGCCATGCAGGGTAATGCCCAGAGCATTCCTGCATGGAGCAAGAGTGACACCGTGTTGCCACATAGGGTAGTGCACCATAGCATTTCCCCGCATGGAGCTATGGTTCGGGAGCTCTGGGGTTGGGCCCCTTAGCTGGTGTTGGACTCCCAGGGGTTGGGCCCCTGGAGCGGTGTTGGGGCCCCAGGGGTTAAGGTTCGGGCGCTCAGGGGTTGGGCCCTTGGAGCTTGCGTGCGGGCCCCCAGGGAATAGGCCACTAGAGCTATGGTTTGGGCAATCTGGGGTTGGGCCCCTGGAGCTGGTGGTTGGGGGCTCAGGGGTTGGGCTCCTGAAGCTGGTGTTGGGGCCTCCAGGGGTTAGGCCCCTGGAGGTATTGTTCGGGTGCTCAGGGGTTGGGCCCTTGGAGCTGGTGTTGGGGGCCCCCAGGGATTAGGCCCCTGGAGCTAAAGTTCGGGCTCTCAGGGGTTGGGACCCTGGAGCTGGTTGAGGGGCCTCCAGTGGTTGGGACCCTGGAGCTGCGGTTGGGGGCCTCCAGGGGTTATCCCTGGATCTTTGGTTCGGCCGCTCATGGGTTGGGCCCCTGGAGCTGGTGTTGGGCCCCAAGGGGCTGGGCCCCTGGAGCTGGTGTTGGGGACCCAAGAGTTAGGCCCCTTTAGCTATGGTTCAGGCGCTCAGGTGTTGGGCCCTGGAGCTATGGTTCGGGCGCTCAGGGGTTGGGCCCTGGAGCTGGTGTGGAGGGGCCCCAGGGGTTGGGCCCCTGGAGCTGGTGTTTGGGGCCCCCAGGGATTGGGCCCCTGGAGCTATGTTTCGGGGCGCTGGGGTTGGGCCCTGGAGCTGTGTTGGGGACCCAGGTTTTAGGCCCGTGGAGCTATGGTTCAGCCACCCAAGGGTTGGGACCCCTGGAGCTATGGTTCGGGCGCTCAGGGGTTGGTTCCCTGAAGATAGGTCGAGAGGCCCCATGGTGGGGGCCCCTGGAGCTGGTGTTGTTGTCCCCAGGTTTTGAGTTTCTGGAGATTGTGTTGGGGTTCGCAGGGGTTGGGCCCCTGGAGCTGTGGTTGGGGCCCCCAGGGTTTAGGCCCCTGGAGGTATGTTTCGGGGCGCTCAGGGTTGGGCCCTTGGAGCTGGTGTTTGGGGACCCCAGGGATTAGGCCCCTGGAGCTAAGGTTCGGGCGCTCAGGGGTTGGGACCCTGGAGCTGGTGTTGGGGACCCCAGGAGTTGGGCCCTGGAGCTGGTGTTCGGGGCCCCAGGGGTTAGGCCCACTTGAGCTAAGGCTCGGGCGCTCAGGGTTGGACCGTGGAGTTGGTGTGTTTTTTTTTACCGGCCACCAGGGGTTGGGCCCATGGAGCTATGGTTAGGGCGCTCCGGGGTTGGGCCCTGGAAACTTGTGTTGGGACCCCGGGGGTTGGGTTCCTGGAGCTGGTGTGGGGCCCCCAGGGGTTGGGCCCCTGGAGCAGTGGTTGGGGCCTCGGGGGGTAGGCCCCTGGAGCTATGGTTAGGGCGCTCAGGGGTTGGCCCTGGGAGCTGGTGTTGTTGGGGCCCCAGGGGTTAGGCCCCTGGAGCTATGGTTCGGGCGCTCAGGGGTTGGGCCGCTGAGCTGGTGTTGGGCCCCGACCTAATGTCACCCCTTGCTCTCCCTGCCCCACCACAGGGACAGTCCGGACTCCATCACAGTAATGCCCAGAGGCATTTCACGCATGGAAGCAAGAGTAACACTGTGTGGCCATGCAGGGTAATGCCGAGAGCATTTCCTGCATGGAGCAAGAGTGACCACCGTGTTGCCACATAGGGTAGGCACATAGCATTTCCCCGCATGGATCTATGGTTCGGGAGCTTGGGTTGGGCCCCTGTAGATGGTGTTGGGACTCCCAGGGTTGGGCCCTGGAGCTGGTGTTGGGGCCCCAGGGGTTAAGGTTCGGGCGCTCAGGGGTTGGGCCCTTGGAGCTTGCGTGCGGGCCCCCAGGGAATAGGCCAACTAGAGCTATGGTTTGGGCACTCTGGGTTGGGCCCCTGGAGCTGGTGTGTGGGGCTCCCAGGGTTGGGCTCCTGAAGCTGGTGTTGGGGCCTCCAGGGTTAGGCCCCTGGAGGTATTGTTCGGTGCTCAGGGGTTGGGCCCTTGGAGCTGGTGTTGGGGCCCCCAGGGATTAGGCCCCTGGAGCTAAGGTTCGGGCGCTCAGGGGTTGGGGCCCCTGGAGCTGGTGTTGGGGCCCCTAGGGATTAGGCCCCTGGAGCTATGGTTCTGGCGCTAAGGGTTTGGACCCTGGAGCTGGGTTGGGGCCCCCAGGGGTTGGGCACCTGGAGCTGGTGTTGGGGCCCCAGGGGCTAGGCCCCTGTACCTATGGTTCGGGCGCTCAGGGATAGGGCCCCTGGAGCTGGTTTTGGGGCCCTCAGGCGTTGGGCTCCTGGAGCAGGTGTTGGGGCCCCAGGGGTTGGGCCCCTGGAGCTGTGGTTGGGGTTCCCCGGGGGTTGGGCACCCTGGAGGATGTGGTTGGGGCCCTCGGGGGTTAGGCCCCTGGAGCTATGGTTCGGGCGCTCAGGGGTTGGGCCCTTGGAGCTGGTGTTGGGGCCCCCAGGGGTTAGGCCCCTGGAGCTATGGTTCGGGCGCTCAGGGGTTGGGCCGCTGGAGCTGGTGTTGGGTCCCCTGCCTAATGTCACCCCTGTCTCCCATGCCCCACACAGACAGACCCGACTCCATCACAGTAATGCCCAGAGCATTTCACGCATGGAGCAACAGTTAACACTGTGTGGCCATGCAGGGTAATGCCAGAGGATTTCTGCATGGAGCAAGAGTGACCCAAGTGTGCCACATAGGGTAGTGCACAGAGCCTTTCACCGCATGGAGCTATGGTTCGGGAGCTCTGGGGTTGGGCCCCTGGAGCTGTGTTGGGACTCCCAGGGGTTGGGCCCCTGGAACTGTTGTTGGGGCCCCCAGGGGTTGGGCCACCTGGAGGTAGGTTGGGGCCCCGGGGGTTAGGCCCCTGGAGCTATGGTTGGGCGCTCAGGGGTGGGCCCCATGGAGCTGGTGTTGGGGCCTTAGGCGTTAAGCCCCTGGCGCTATGGTTCGGGCGCTCAGGGGTTGGGCCCTTGGAGCTGGCGTGCGGGCCCCCAGGGAATAGGCCCCTAGAGCTATATTTTGGGCACTCTGGGGTTGGTGCCCCTGGAGCTGGTGTTGGGGCTCCCAGGGGTGGGCTCATGGAGCTGGTGTTGGGGCCTCCAGGGGTTAGGCCCATGGAGGTATTGTCTCGGGCGCTCAGGCGGTTGGGACCCTGGAGCTGGTGTTGGGGACCCCAGGAGTTGGGCCCCTGGAGCTATTGTTGTTGGGCCCCAGGGGTTAGGACCCTTGAGCTAAGGCTCGGGCGCTCAGGGGTTGGGCCGTGGAGTTGGTGTTGCGGGCCACCAGGGGTTGGGCCCCAGGAGCTATGGTTAGGGCGCTCCGGGGTTGGGCCCCTGGAACTTGTGTTGGGACCCCCAGGGGTTGGGCTCCTGGAGCTGGTGTTGGGGCCCCTAGGGGTTGGGCTCCTGGAGCTGTGGTTGGGGCCCTCGGGGGTTAGTCCCCTGGAGCTATGGTTTCGGGAGCTCAGGGGTTAGGCCCTTGGAGCTGGTGTGGGGCCCCCAGGGGTTAGGCCGCGGAGCTATGGTTCGGGCGCTCAGGGGTGGGGCCGCTGGGAGCTGGTGTTGGGGCCCCTGACACCTAATGTCACCTCTTGATCTCCCATTCGCCACACACAACAGTCCCGACTCCATCAAATTAATTGCCCAGAAGCATTTCACGCATGGAGCAACAGAACACTGTGTGGCCATGCAGGGTAATGCCCAGAGCATTTCCTGCATGGAGCAAGAGTGACACGTGTTGCCACATAGGGTAGTGCACCGAGCATTTCCCGCATAGAGCTATGGTTCGGGAGCTCTGGGGTTGGGTCCCCTGTAGCTGGTGTTTGGACTCCCAGGGGTTGGGCCCCTGGAGCTGGTGTTGGGGGGCCCCAGGGGTTGGGCCCCTGGAGCTGGTGTTGGGGCCCTAGGGTGTTAAGCCCCTGGCGCAATGGTTCGTGCGCTCAGGGGTTGGGCCCTTGGAGCGGCGTGCGGGGCCCCCAGGGAATAGGCCCCTAGAGCTATGGTTTGGGCACTCTTGGGGTTGGGCCCCTGGAAGCTGGTGTTGGGGCTCTCGGGGTGGGCTCCTGGAGCTGGTGTTGGGGCCTCCAGGGGTTAGGCCACGGAGGTATTGTTCGGGCGCTCAGGGGTTGGGGACCCTGGAGCTGGTTGGGGACCCCAGGAGTTTGGGCCCCGGAGCTGGTGTGGGGGCCCCAGGGGTTAGGCCCATGGAGCTGGTGTTGGGGCCACAGGGGTTAAGGTTCGGGGCCTCAGGCGTGGGGCCTTGGAGCTTGCGTGCGGCGGCCCCCAGGGAATAGGCCACTAGAGCTATGGTTTGGGCACTCTGGGGTTGGGCCCCTGGAGCTGGTGTGGGGCTCCAGGGGTTGGGCTCTGAAGCTGGTGTTGGCGGCTCCAGGGGTTAGGCCCCTGGCGGTATTGTTCGGGTGCTCAGGGGTTGGCCCTTGGAGCTGGTGTTGGGCCCCAGGGATAGGCCCTGGAGCTAAGGTTCGGGCGCTCAGGGGTTGGGACCCGGACTGGTTTAGGGGCCTCAGTGGTTGGGACCCTGGAGCTGCGGTTGGGGCCTCCAGGGGTTAGACCGGACTTGGTTCGGCCCCGCTCATGGGTTGGGCCCCTGTGCAGCTGGTGTTGGGGCCCCAAGGGGTTGGGCCACTTGGGCTGGTGTTGGGGACCCAATAGTTAGGCCCCTGGAGCTATGTTCAGGTGCTCAGGGGTTGGGCCCTGGAGCTATGGTCGGGCGCTCAGGGTTGGGCCCCTGGAGCTGGGGGGAGGGGCCCAGGGGTTGGGCCCCTGGAGCTGGTGTTGGGGCACCCAGGGATTGGGCCCCTGGAGCTATGTTTCGGGCGTTTCTGGGGTGGGCCCCTGGAGCTGGTGTTGGGGACCCAGGTTTTAGGCCCGTGGGAGCTATGGTTCAGCCACCCAAGGGTTGGACCACTGGAGCTATGGGTTCAGGCGCTCGGGGTTGGTTCCCGGAGCTAGGGTCGAGGGCCCAGGGGTGGGGCACCCTGGAGCTGGTGTTGTTGCCCCCAGGTTTGAGTTCCTGGAGATTGTGGTGGGTTCGCAGGGTTGGGCCCCTGGAGCTGTGGTTGGGGGCCACCAGGGTTTAGGCCCTGGAGGTATTGTTCGGGCCGCTCAGGGGTTGGGCCCCTTGGAGCTGGGGTGTTGGGGACCCCAGGGTGTTAGGCCCCTGGAGCTATGGTTCGGGGCGCTCAGGGGTTGGGCCGCTGGAGCTGGTGTTGGGGGCCCCTGACCTAATGTCACCCCTGCTCTCCCATGCCCCACACAGACAGTCCCGACTCATACACTAATGCCCAGAGCATGTTCACGCATGGAGCAACAGTAACACTGTGGGCATGCAGGGTAATGCCCAGAGCATTTCCTGCATGGAGCAAGACGGACACCGCGTTGCACATGGGTAGTGCACATAGCATTTCCCCGCATGGAGTATGGTTCGGGAGCTCTGGGGTTGGGCCCCTGTAAGCTGGGTTGGGACTCCCAGGGATTGGGCCCTGGAAGCTGGTGTTGTGGGGCCCCAGGGTTAAGGTTCCGGGCCGCCAGTGGGTTGGGCCTTGGAGCTTGCGTGCGGGGGCCCCCAGGGAATAGGCCACGAGAGCTATGGT
>NW_026114982.1:0-25918 GCF_025201925.1 Gopherus flavomarginatus | reverse complement strand
AATTTATCCATTTTCTCCCCTGGCTGGTTTCCCTGCTCTTTTTCTGGTCTGTGCTGAACCTCACACGTCATTGCATCACCTGCTGTGATAGAGACAGAAACCTCAAACAGGGATGGAAAGGGGAAGGCCAAACCAAAACAAGTGCTGGAGAGAGGACAAATAAAAATCAGGAACTCAGCTCCCCCCAACAGGAGAGAGGAGGGGATCAATTCAGCCTTCACATCCCATCCAACTTCACAGGGGAAGGGAGAAAGCTACTGCCCGTGTCTGCTAGCATCTATAGGAAGCCTTGAGCTATATTTACCCTGCGGATGCTGACCCCTGCTATGGACAATAATGAACTGAGAGACTTCCCAAGAGCTTTGTAGGGCATCCTAGATGTTTCCTTCAGGCACTTACAGATTCTGAGTTGGTTTAATGTTTCCTCATCTGTGCGGGGAGATCTCAGGATCTCTCTTTCCTCTGACCCTGGAGCTCTGGGACCCATGGCTCTTCCCCTTGTTCCAGCTGGGAGATCATATCACGTTGGAAAACCAGAAACTCCGCTCAGATGAAAGAAAACAAAGGAGTTCAGTTGATTTCATACAACTTGATCATCAAAAACATTCTGTTAATTTATCTTCAGTGCTTAGTTTGACCTAGTGTGCCTGGGCAGTCCTCACTGAAAATGCCAAGGTCAGAGCAGGCTGAAAAAGGGAGAGCAGATGCTCCCCATACTGGTGGTTAACACTGAAGTTAAACTCACTGACCAGTCACAAACTGTGCTTCTGATCCCACACACTGGTTAACGAGACTCTGAAAAAAGAAATCACACGGCCCCCTTTATTGCATGACAGTTCTCTGACTCCTAATCAGCAACTAGGTCCCGTACAGTGAGAGGTTATTTAAAAACTCTGCTCACTGTGATACAGCATGGCCAGAGGGCAGCAGGAGAGTGATCCTAATTGGATCCAGGAAGTGGGTGGGTAGAAGGTTAGCCACATTACCCAGGTTTGGATCTCATCCAAAATACCATGCTGCCAGCCAATCCTTTAGCAGTTAAACTAAATGTTTAGAAGAAAGAACAAATGAAAGAATGAAGTTAAATTCCATCCTTCCAGACAATTCTTTAGCATCTAAACTAAAGGTTTAAAAGAAGAAAGACAGAAAGAATTTAAATGGAAAAGCAGTCAGATACATTCCAAATGGATATATCAGGTTCTTAGCAGTATTGGTGGAGTTGCTGGCTTGAAAGTCTGTCTGGAACGCATCCACAGCTTGGATGGGTCATTCAGTCCTTTGTTCCAGGGTTCAGTTTGTAGAGAAGTTGCTCCAGAGGTAGGAAGGGGGATTGAAGACAAGATGGAGATGATGCAGCTGCGCTTTATATTCCTTTTGCCATGTGGCTTGTACTTCCTGTGTCCCAAACACAAGCTTCACAGCACATGGCATGGAAAAGCTTTGGAGGTTTCATTACACAGGCAAACCCCGGCATGTCTTGCTGACTCAATAGGTGTATCCCCTTGGTCCATAGGTTCATTGTACAGCTGATGACCCTCAATGGGCCATCAAACATGCTAGGCAATGTTGATGCCAATATGTCTGGGGGTGTCACCCAGAAAAACTGCACAAGTCTGGAAATACAGATATTACCTTACATATCTGTAACTCACAATACAAAGGTGATAGAAACATAGAAACAAAATTATCATACTTGGCAAATCATAACATTTTCACTGACACTTTACATGGCATACCTAGCATGATTCATTGCAATTTTATCAGATTATATTATTTTATTATTAATACCAAAGTGTCTCACAATTTCATGCAGTCTCACACTTGCTAAACTAGTGAATTCCCAGGACCAGTTCCCCAGGTCCTTGAAGATGCCAAACATTGTGCTTATGAGGGATTGAAATACCCCACATATCTGCTGGGAACACACACACAGACACTGTGTCAATCTGTACCCCTGTGTTCACTCTTCTAGAAAATTATGATCAATTTTGTACCCAGTATGGCTTGTGAGGTATCATTAGAAAACGCATAACCTACTGAATATTATCCTCCTGTTAAAATGTGTAGTAACACTGTATGTAAAATTGTGAGATTTTACAGTATGATATTACTGAAAAAGTTACAGTTCTGGGGAACACCCACAGACCAGTTCCTCAGAGACAGCAAGGCAAACAGCTGGTCAAACAGCCATTCTCCTGCAGGGGGAAGGTGTGAAGACATTAAGGGCTGGTCTACACTACGGGGGGAAATCGATCTTAGATACGCAAATTCAGCTACGTGAATAACGTAACTGAAGTCGAATATCTAAGATCGGATTACTCACCCATCCTCACCGCGCGGGATCGATGTCCGCGGCTCCCCCTGTCAAATCAGCAACTCCGTTGGGGTTGGTGTTGTTCCGGAATCGATATAAGCGCGCTCGGGGATCGATATATGGCGTCTAGATGAGACGCCATATATCGATCCCCGAGCAATCGATTTTAACCCGCCGATACGGTGGGTAGTCTAGATGTAGCCTTACATTCCATCACAGGGACCTATTGAGGCTGTTGTGGAAAACGACCACAGGATTAATATTTGAATCAGCTCAGCCTGAGGCTCTTTTCTTGGTTACAAGCACGCAGGGGGCGACAGCTATTGGAATACTGTTCCCGAGCTAAAAATCACACAAGCCTTTTACAGCTTAAAACCACAAACAATGACACATACGTTGCACGTTAATTTCCTTATTTGGAATATATTGCAAAATATGATGCAGGTCAAAAGCAAGCTGAACAATCAGTTTTCCATATTTGGCCTTTCCTGTTATTTTTATTACACCTGGTGATATGGGAGCAAGACTCTCCATGTCTCAAGAAATGTCACTACCAACCTAGGCCATTTTCACATGCTGGGGTGCAATCCAGATCAGCGAGGAGTTGTGTCATCTGTAATCCTGGGTGAGATTCAGTGTTCTGCTGCTGGAGCTCCCCTGTCTGGATACTCCCAGCCAGCGTTCAAGGACGCACTGAGTGTCTGTATGATAAGTAACCCTGGACCTGGCAGCTCTGACTCCAGCCGCCTGCTTGTTACACCCCAAGCACATTCTGGTTTGGGTAGAGAAGGCTCAGGGTTTGAGAGAAGGCTGGGGGTAGGAAGCTTCTGTTCATTATGCTGGACCTAACCCCAGTTTTACTTGAGTAAAGAGGAGATATTTGACATTGTGTGATGCTGCTCCTGTGCTCTGTTCCCAAAGTGTTCTGCAGCAGAGGAGGGTCTCTGGTAGTATGTATGTTACTGGCCTATTGGGGTGATGCTGAAACAGGACAGGGTACAGATGGCATTGTGGGGGTGGCATGAACCTTCACTCTTCATTTCCCCTTCCAAGAACAGAAGGGACAGGAATCCTTACCCAGCAAGACCATCGTCTCATAGTTCCCCTGCATGACATCTCTGTAGAGGGCTCTCTGAGTGGGGTCCAGCAGAGTCCCCTCTTCCCTGGAGAAATACACAGCCACCTCCTCGAAGGTCACCGGCCCCTGAAAGAGCAGGAGTCCAATACTCAGTACCTGCTGACCCACTCACAACCCCACTATTCACGGAACAGCAGCACCAGGGAAATGGAAGCTCCGGGAGGCACATGTTAACAGAGTCCCACCCCACCTTGCTTACAGCAGCCAGGAGGCATCAGAGGGTAGAAAGAGAGAACCTTTGTGTCTCCCATCTGACAGACAGAAGCAGGGTCTTCACATTTATCACATAGCTACTAGCCAGAGCTTAATATAGGAGATGGGGCTGTCTCTGGACCCTGA
The DNA here is from genome assembly GCF_025201925.1 of Gopherus flavomarginatus. NCBI lineage: Eukaryota > Metazoa > Chordata > Testudines > Testudinidae > Gopherus > Gopherus flavomarginatus. The sequence goes on along the minus strand of NW_026114982.1, from coordinate 22,127 downwards.
TAGTGGCTCCCTGGTAGGAATCCAAGCACTCTCCAAATAAAATATATGGAAGAAAGGGAAGTCAATCATAAAGAATAGAAGTTAGAAGGTCAGAATTGTAGTGCCCATTAACAAAGGTTTAGAGAAAATAGAGCCTATCAAACTAACGGGATATCCTTATTGGATGAGATCAAAAGTTTGGTTGCAGCTAATAGTATTGATGTAATATACCTAAACTTCCGTAAGGGACATGACTTGATTAGCACAATATTTTTACTAAAAAAAACTAGAATGATACAAAATAAACACGGCATACATTAAATAGATTAAAAACTCTGATAGTAAATGGGGAACCATGATCGAGTGGATTTCTTTCTAGCAGGTTCCTGCAGGGATTGGTTCTTGGCCCTGTGCTATTTAACATTCTTATCCATGACTTAGAAGAGAGTACAAAATCATCACTGATAAAGTTTACAGTTGCCACAAAGATTGGGGTTGGTGGTAATTAATGAAATGTCAGTAGATTCAGGCTCCATCACTGAGAGTCTGGGAAGTTGTCCCAGCCCTGGCTGGAGGGTTATTTCCTGTTCCACAAAGAGGGGAAGTTCCATTCCCAACTCCTGTGCCTTGAAATTAGGACCTATCTGACACTACACCCCCATATTCATCATAGTGGTATGATTATAATATGATTAGGACATAATTATGATCTATTTTGTAGAAGATGCATCATGTGTGGTGTCACTGGAAAAGTTCTGATTTGCTGAATATGATTATCCTATTTGTGTGCACATATCATGTTCGTATCTGAAGTTATGGATATTGACTCTGTATCTGTATTTCAAATGTGCTTACTCTGGGTAACACCCACAATGAGCCTTTCAGGTACAACAATGAAGAAGCCAGACAGTGCTGATGGCTCAACAAAGACAATGGACTGTGGAAGAGCTTAGCCTTCCTGTGAATGTTTTCAGCCAGCCTATGAGTCATGGCTACTATGACTCAGCAGGGCCTGTGACCAGACCACATGACACTAAACTCCATTTTAGTACCTGTATTTTTCCACAAACTGGACTAGGAACTGAGTTTGGAACAAAAGGTTCCCACCATATGGAAAAGCTACATAAGGTGGGGTGTGACATCATCTCTTGGCCTCATTCTCCACACAAGAGAACTTCTGGAAACACCTGAGAAACAAAAACGGATGTGGGGGAAGTGCTGCTCCCAGGATCAAGAGATTTCTAGCTTGTGTATGGAAACTTGGGGGGACTGCTTGTACCATCAGTCAGGGTGAGAAATTGCTAATTCAAATTCTATCCATCTAGTATGTTAGGCTTAGTCTGAGTTTTGGTTATTTGCTAAATAATCTGCTTTGATCTGTTTGTTATCACTTATAATCACTTAATCTATCTTTCTGCAGTTAATAAACTTGTTTGATGCTTTATCTTAACCAGCGTATTTTGAGTGAAGTGTCTGGGGAAAATCTCAGCTTGTTGTGCACATCTGTCCCATATCGAGGGAAGGGGAACTACATTAATGAGCTTGCATTATAGAGATCCCTGTGCACTATAAGATGGTATCATTCTGGATTTATACTACAGCAAGTGTGCAAGGTTGGGGAGTGGGAAATTGGCTCTTGTCTTCTATCTGTCCTTGAGTGGCTTAGGTAACGCACTCAGGTAGCTTAGTTGGCTGCATGGCGCCACCTGCTGTTGTGTTGGGTGATACAGGCCCTGGAGAGGCTGGCGAAATCTCCAGCAAAGCAGTGTGAGAAGGGCCAGCCCAGCGTGAGGGTTAGAGGACACAGCAGTTCCCAGAAGCTCCACAAACTGCCTCCTGGGGGTGACAACCCATCACGCCCTACACTACACAAGTCTCAGCAGGTTTGTCACATGCTGTCCCTCCCTTTCTCCACCCGAGATATTTCCTGCTTCCCACCACCTCTAGCAATTCCCACCCTCTTATGCATTTACTGCTCCTCAACCTCCAAGCAGAGCCCGCCACCCTGATAATCTCTTACCTGAGCCAGCTCCATTGCAGCCATTTCCTTGCCCCTGGGAGGACGAGATGATCTGCAGCGAAACATGGATGTTATTCTCTGGCCTGCCGGGGTGAAAAGGGCAAGGTGTGAGAATTCAGACTAGGCTTTTGTCCATTCCCCAAGCCGATTCCCCCAGCTTTTCCCCTGCTAATGCACATTCTAGGTTCTAGCACACTGTGAAGCACAGAGTGACCTTATTCCAGTACAGGCCTAGCCCCCTCCCACCAGGGTGTAACCCTCTGACACATGGGGAAACCCTCCCAGTAACAGTCTCTCTCTTACACGTATCAAGTTTGCGGACAACACCAAGCTGGGAGGGGTTGTAAGTGCTTTGGAGGATTGATTAAAATTCAAAATGATCTGGACAAACGGGAGAAATGATCTGAAGTAAATAGGATCAAATTCAGTAGAGACAAGTGCAAAGTACTCCACGTTGGAAGGAACAATCGGAGGCCAGAGAAGAGCAGAAACAAAGGAGTCACTTTGGGGATTCTCCCTGTCATTGTCCCCAAGGCAGCTGTCTCAGGTTTACAAAGGTGTTTCATGTTCCAGCCTTTATACAGTCTCTCCTGGGAGTGCCCCTTTCATGGACTGGGCCTAGTTTTAGTTTTTGGTAGTTAACAATCTTGGTTTATTGTTCATCTAACCAGTATGTGTGGATTGAAGTGTGTTGGAAACTCTGTTTGGGATAACAAGCTGGTGCATGTCATTTTCCGCTGATGAAATGACAGACTTCATATGAGCTTGGGTCGTTCAGTAGCGTGCTGGACAGTGCAAGATGCACATTTCTGGGGGAAAGTTGGGCACTTGAGAATTTGCTGGTTTTCTCCTGAGGTGTAATTCATGAGTGGCTGTCTAGCAGCACTCAATACTGTGTAGCTGGGAGTGAGTTACATGCTGGAGACTGTGTGTTAATTGGCCAAGAGGGGCTGTTCTCGCGGGAAAAACAGTGGAAAAGGCACCCCATGCTGGAGGACTGAGGGGACAGCTATTTAAACAGTCCAGATTGTACTCTGGGTAACATCACAGACACTCATTATGACAGAGCCTCTTACAACACAGAGAAAAGTAAATCCATGTCCCAGAAATCGAAGACTCCAGACAGAGGGCAAGTGTCCCTGGCACTGCTTCTTGCTGACAGAGAGGTTCAGAGACAGTGCGAGAATCCTGGGGGGAAGCTGGGAACAGGAAGCATGGGCTGGCGGGGTTCGGTGGAGAAAGGGAACAGGAAGGGCAGGGATATTACTGAATCCAGGATCTCAGCAGTACTAGATGACAGGATAGCACATAGTGCAGCCCATTGGAAAACACAATCCCAACTATACATACAAAATGATGGGGTCTAAATTAGTTGTTTCCACTCAAGAGATGGATCTTGGAGTCACTGTGGATAGTTCTCTGAAAACATCCACTCAATGTGCAGCAGCAGTGAAAAAAAGTGACAATGTAGGAAATAATTAAGAAAGTGATAGATATGACAGAATATCTCATAGATCATATTTGTAAAAACAGCAAATAAATCCATGATACACCCACATCTTGAATACTGCATGCACATGTCACCCCATCTCAAAAATAGATATATTGGAATTGGAAAAGGTTCAGAAAAGGGCAACAAAAATGATTAGGGGTATGGGACAGTTATGCAGACCTAACCCCCAGTTTCACTTGAGCAAACAGGAGATATTTGACACTGTGCAATACGGCTCCTGTGCTCTGTTCCAAAGTGTTCTGCAGCAGAGGAGGGTCTCTGGTATTATGTGTGTCACTGGCCTATTGGGGTGATGCTGAAACAGGACAGGGTACAGATGGCATTGTGGGGGTGGCGTGAACCTTCACTCTTCATTTCCCCTTCCAAGAACAGAAGGGACAGGAACCCTTACCCAGAGGGGTCACAGTCTCATAGTTCTCCTGCATGACATCCCAGTAGAGGGCTCTCTGAGTGGGGTCCAGCAGAGCCCACTCTTCCCTGGTGAAATACATAGCCATCTCCTTGAAGGTCACCAGCCCCTGAAAGAGTAAGAGTCCAACACTAAGGACTTGCTGCCCCACTCACAGCCCCACTATTTGTGGCAGAGAAGAGTGAATCAAATGGAAGCTCTGGGTGGATCATAGTCAGGAGAGTCCCACCTCGACCTGGCTCAGAGTATCCAGCAAATGCAGGGTGAGGGGATGAAGAGAGAGCCCCTTATCTCTCCCAGCATATCCATCACCCCCCCTACTAGCCACTGACTGATACAGGAGATGGAGCCCCTAGCAGGGTCCAGGGAGAGCTCGCTGGTAGGATGCCCAACACCCTCCTCATTGTGAGGAGCGGGATATGAAGGGAGAGGCAGCTCCAATAAGCCTGACTCATGGTGTCCCCTTTATATCTCACAGCAGCTGATGGTTAATGAGGTCAGGCTCCAGCACTAGGAGGTCTGGTCAGTTTGACTAGCTCCATGTAGGTGGGTATTTTCTCTCTTCACAAATTAGGGCATTTCCACCTCCAAACCTCCTGGGTCTGTTCCTAGAATCTAGGCCACTTAGTAAATAACTCCCAGCAGGTCTGCCACACCCTGGCCTCCTCCTTTCCCCACGCTGTGAATTTCCTGCCCCGCTCCAACCTCCAACCAGACTCTGCAAACCTTCCCACCTCTGTGTATTTGCTCTCCCTTTCCTCCAGCAGGAACCCACCAGCAACCCCCGATAATCTCTACCTGGACTGACTCCACTGCAGCCATTTCTCTTCCCTGTCCCACGCCAGGCTGGGATGAGCTGGAGCAAAACATTCTGCAGCCCTGTCTGGGGGAGAAGGGCAGTTGTGGGTCGTTTCAGAACCGGTTTTAGTTAATTTCACATCACAATTCCACCCAGGCCCTTTCCCTGCAGACAGTACACCCTAGATTCTGTCATGCTGGGAAATGCTCAATCTGTTTATTACAATTTAGACCTGGCCCTCCGTGCCAGGCTAAGTCCACAGAACACATTTTTAACCTCCCTTCTCTCTCCCCTCACCCCTTCTCTGAACACAAGGCTAGAAAAGAGCAGAACCAAAGGAGTCACTGTGGGGGATTCCCCTCAGACACTGACCCCCACGGCAGCCACACACCAGCAGGGGGAATATGGAGTCAGGAAATGTGCTTTGCTCTGTCTGATCCTTGTTTTGTTCACTGGAAAGTGGTTCTGCCCCAGATGCAGCAATTACATGTGTCTGGGTGGACTAGAGAGCTGGAAATCTCTCCCCCACATTCATTCTCCCACTGCCCCTTTCAGTCTCTCCTTCCCCTGTCCTCTCTCCCTGCCCCTCTGGCTGGGACAGTCCCATTCCTGGGGGCTTTGCTCTCCATGGCTGGATTTCCTCTGGCAACCGCTAATGGGAGGAGAAATGAGGTGGTGTGTTTGTGCAGAGTCACTTTCTTGCCAGTACCCCTAGGACATTCCCTGAGGTCTTTCAGTTACCTGGAGACTCTGGCTCAGAATTTAGTAGTAACAGGGCCCAGGACTGCCCTAGGGGGCTAGGACCAGCTGCAGAAAGTCATCCCCTGGGCCGGGCAGAGAAGAAGCTTTAATTAAGGTCACTTCCCAGCACAGAGCCCCACTGGGGGAGCAGCAGCTGCCAAGCCTGGTCTCCCAGATCACAATGGAGGCTGCAGCATCTGACCCAGGAAGCTGAACCCCAATATCCTGAGCAGAGAGGGACGGAGTGTATGAGCAGCTTCCCTCCTTTAGCTCTCTGGGGAGAGCAGCTAATGGGAGCCCCTCCTCACAGGGAGAATGGCTGATCTCATTTGACCCACTGTCCATCTGAATCACTCCTTGTCTTTCCATACAGTGACTCTGGATTAACAACGGTCTCAATGACACCGGATTTCAGAAAGAATGAGTTCAGAACGCTGTGGAAAAGACCATCGTGTGGCAGTGCTGACTCCCTTCCCACCTTCCCTCACCCCCGCAGATCTAGGACAAGGACTGGGGGCAAAAATTTTCCAAACGGAACCGAAAGTTCCTGCAGTTTTCAAAAGAGGAGAAAAGTAAATTCTGTGATTTCACACTAACAGTGTTTGCTAAGTGGACAGAAAGTTATCACAGTGACAGGGCACGTGACTGGGGAATGGACTTGGTGACCTGGTGACTAGGAGCCAGGACTCTGGTACAAGTTGACCAGAGAGAAGGATCATGGTTAGCAGCAGCCCCCAGACACCCCCTAGTACCCAGAGCCCAGACCCCCCAGCCAGGGGCCCCAGACACCCCCAGCCAGGATCCATCAGATATTCCCTGGGACGCAGCCCCCAGAGTCCCTGGCCAGGGACCCCAGATACCCCTCAAAGCCCCACCGGCCAGAGAACCCCCACCACACCATGATTGCCAGGTTGGGAATCCCAAAGGGTTCCCCCACCAAGAGCTCCCCAGCAGCCAGGGACCCCTCAAGGGACCCCCCCCCCACTGGGAACTCAGTCCCTCACTGCCTGCCTAGGAACTTCCCCACCCTCCAGAACGATCTACCCTGACATTTGCCTGGGACCCCCCTCTCTGCCCAGTGTGACCCCCCTGATGCTTTACAGTGCGACACATCCACTCTGCTCCCTGGCATGCCCTCACCTTGTGCCAGGGATCCCCTCCCCCAGCTCTGTGCACTGGGCATGGCAAACAATAACCAGGAACCAGCGGGGAAGCACAGACAGAGCCCCTGGCACAGAACCAGGCTCCTCTAACCCTCTGTCCCGCCTCCCCAATGAGACACCCACCCCCACTGTTCTGCAGCCATCAGGCCCCCAGCGATACCCACCCTCCAGGACCCCATAAGCCTCAGGGATGGGCACATCAGAACCACCACCCCCCGAAACCCCAAACCTCCACAACCCACCAACCTGACTAGGGTACCCCCTGCCCAGCCACCCAGAGGCCTCCCCTCCTACCACAATGCCCCCTTCAGCTGCAATCTCCCCACACAGACACCTTCCCTGCCCCTGCAAGTGTTACCTCACAGAGTGTGAGAAGTGGCTAGAAAGTTAACACCACCTCCTGCTGGCCAGTCACACAGGCAGACTGAGCCTGGGGAGTGCTTCTTTAACAGGAGAATGGAAGGCCTGGAGGGCAAGAAAGGTCCACGGGCTGTCACTAGCAAATAATGGCCACCATGGATCCACCCCAGAGGCGGCTGCATCTTAGCACATTGGGAAACAACCCATTCATATTCAATTAGAAATAAAACAACTAGATAGAAGTGGGGCAATGTTTGGGGTATTTTATATCAATCTTTGAGACACGCAGAGAGAACCCTGTCACAAACGACATTTGATAACATGAGAGAAAACCACCAAGATCGGAGGGGATTTGATGTTGCTATTAAATAACTAGTGAAAAGGGGGACGGTTGGACTGGATTTTATATGACTGTCCAATACATAAACAAAATGTGATGGTCCCCCCCGGCCACGGGCAACCATTCACCGTGAGCAGCTCAGAGCCCTTTGAGGAGCTGATTTAAGGGCGGGGGGGGGAGCTGTAAAGCTCCCTGGACAATGGAAGGGGGCCGCAGGGGAATTGGGAAATGGGGTCTGGGCAGTCTCCATGGGGGATGTGCTCCTCCCTTCCCTTCCCTGCCCTGGCAGAGAACGGGAACCTCATCCCATCCCACTCCAGTGGGAGCCATGTTCTGGGGAATGACCCAGGGCAACAATTTCCCACCCAAACAAGGACAAATCGCTGCAGATAAAATGGGTGGGAAAATCCACCCCCCCATCGGAGAGATTTTAAATTGACATTTGAGAAGTATGGAGAGAAAAGGGAAAATCAGAGGCAATTAGAGAGCTGATCATAGAGGGGCGGGAGGAGAATCTCCCTGGATTTTATAGCCACGTGTGATAATGAGGAGATGAAAAGGGGAAATCTTGAGGGAATGTGTTGTGGGAGGAAGTGGCAAAAAACAGGACAGGATCCAGTTAACTCACCTCCCTCCCAACCCGGGAATGTTCCTGGCTGCACAGAGACAGATCTACCCCCCCCACTCCAGTGACCTCCCCCCCTGCAACTCCGGCTTCTCCTCCCCCCTCGACACTTCCGCCCTCACACCAAAGGGGGGGGCTCTGCCAGCGCCTCCCCCTGAGCTCAACTCCTGCTTCTCCCCTCAGCCCAGATTGTGCCCTTTAGCCCCCCACGAACCCTGCCTTCAGCTGCCTGACCCCCCCCCGCCCATCAATTTCCTGCTCTGTGCCCGCCCCTCCCACGCTCCGTTACTCCCCCACCCCGCTCCAGCCCCGCCCCCAGCGCCCGGCGGAACGTTACGGCTGGTCCGGGCAGGGGGAAGGGCAGCGGCTTCAGCGGTTGTTACTGGGTATGCGCAGTGCCCGGGAGTAGCACATTGCTATGGGGAGGGATTTAATACACCGCCCCCCCCCACCTGGCCCGGGGTCCGCCCCTCCCCCCCACACAACGGTCGGGCCCCGGCCCCCCCATCCCAGCGGAGCGGGCGGAGCCTCCTGCAGCTCCACTGGGACCGAGGCGCCTTCAAGGTTTCTCCCAGGCTCCCTGGGGCAGAGTCACTTTCCTGCCCCCAGCGCCTCTCATTCCACACCAAGGGGAACCCCCGGGCCCCAGTCTCTGTCCCCACCTGGATCCCAGCGGGGCCGGGGGCAGATCCTGGCTGCAGCTGGGAACAGCGGCTCCGCTCCGGCTCGGGCAGCTCCAGCGCTGCTGGCAGCACGTGGAGAACCAGGAAGCAGCTGTTCAGCCCGGGCTCCGCGTCACAATGTGCCAGAGCCCCGCACCCAGGAGCTGCCCAGCCCCTGAGCTGAGCCAGAGCCCAGCCTCCAGGAGCTGCCCTGCCCATGGGCTGTGCCAAAGACCCGCCCCCAGGAGCTGCTCCGCCCCCGATCTGTCCTGGAGCCCCGCCCCGAGGAGATGCCCAGCCCCTGCTCTGTGCTGGAGCCCGGCCCCGAGGAGATGCCCCGCCCCCAAGCTGAGCCAGAGCCCCGCCCCCAGGAGCTGCCCTGCCCATGGGCTGTGCCAGAGCCCCGCATCCAGGAGCTGCTCCGCCCCTGCTCTGTGCTGGAGCCCCGCCCCGAGGAGCTGCCCCGCCCCCGAGTTGAGCCAGAGCCCCGCCCCCAGGAGCTGCCTGCACCTGGGATGTGTCAGAGCCCCGCCCCCTGGAAATTCCCCATGTTTGGTCTCTGAGCTTTGTTCTCCTGCCGCCTTCTTCCCAGCACCCCCTGCTCCCTTCCTGTGTCTGCCAACACCCCCCCTTCCCCGGGGCCGGCTGCAGTGCTCGCTGAGGCTGACTCCAGTGGCTGAAGTTGCCTCCATCTCTGCTTCACCTGGAGGGGGAGAGACAAAGAGAGGAGATGGTCCCATTGTGTGAAACCAGAATCAGGGGGCAAGGAAAGAAGGACTGTTTGGATAGGTGGGTTTTTTGTGGGGGCCGGTGAGCCAGAGGGATTCAGAAGAAGCTGGGCAGCAGAGGCTCAGGGAAATTGAGGGGAACCTCCTGGGTGTCTCAGTGTTGGCCAGGGTTTGTACAGCACCTTGCATAATACGGGGTCTGATCTCAGTCATGGTCTGTGCAGCACCTGGGAGCCCTGATGTCTGTTTCCTGATCACAGGCTCTGGGAATGGAGAGAGGGAAACCTCAGCACCTGAAGGTTAATGCAGCCCTGTGTGCAACCCCTGCTAGGGTGATCCGACAGCAAATGTGAAAAATTGGGATGGGGGTGGGGTTAATAGGCACCTATATAAGAAAAAGACCCCAAAATCGGGACAACTAGTCATGCTGGTCCCTGCTGTTCTCATAAGGGGTCGGCTTAGAGAGGGTTTGGCTACACTTGCAGCTGTCCAGCGCTGGGAGTTAAAGCTGTCTTCCTACAGCTGTTAAGGGAAAGCGCTGCAGTGTGGACACACTGACAGCTACCAGCACTCTGTCATGGCCACATTTACAGCGCTGTTGGGAGTGGTGCATTATGGGCAGCTATCCCAGCATTCAAGTGGCTGCAATGTGCTTTTCAAAAGAGGAAGGTGGGGTGGAGTGTGACACGGAGCGTGGGGGAGACAGAGCGAGTGGATCTTCGGAGCTGACACTGTGTCAGCTCCCTGCCTGGCAAGTTCAAGCCTCCTCCCCCACCCCTCTCTCATTCACTAAATGCAAATAGCCGCCTTTGTTTTTTTCCTCACAGACCAGATAAGCCGCTGATCCAAAACAGACCCCCCCCCCGTGCCCACCCGGCTGCTTCTCTCCTCAAGCAAACACCAGCTGTGGGTGTTCCAAAGGGATCCCCCTGCCTCTGCTCATTCACTGCAAACGGTACCTGTGTTTGGTTTTTAGATAAGCAGCTCCGAGAGCCTTGAGCTCACAACAAAACAAACAGAGGCATCACACCAAAACAAAGAGCGTTATCTCTACTTAAAAGCATTATGGGAAGATTCCGGAGGTCAGTGACAGCGTAGTAAGATTAATCACTGTTTACACTGGCACCCCAGCGCTGCATCACCAGCTCTATTCTCTTTATTCCTCTCGTCGAGGTGGAGCACATGCAGCACTGTAGCCAGGGAGATACAGCGCTGTATGTGCCTTGCCAGTGTGGACGGGGAGTAAGTTACAGCGCTGTAAAGCCACCACCTGCACTGTAACTCTCCAGTGTAGCCAAGGCCTGAGTTGTAGTAATAATAGCAGCCAAGAATCCGGTGGCACCTTATAGACTAACAGACGTATTGGAGCATGAGCTGTCGTGGGTGAATACCCACTTCGTCAGATACAACAATAGTCCCATATGGGCTAGTGGTCAGGATTCCTGGTTTTCACCCAGGTGGCCTGGGTTCAACTTGTGGTGTGGGAAGAGTGCAGAGCTTTTGCCCAGAGTGGAGGCAGGAAATGAAAGGAACAGGAAGGGATCCTGCCAGCAGTGGAGTTAGACAGTGTAGGGAGGGGACCCCAGAAATCGGGGTGGGGCAGTGGTTTGGGGGGAGATGAGGGAAGGATCCCAGCAGTGCGGGAAGTTGACAACCTGGAGAGCACAGGCCTGGAATGGGGACCTGGAAGAGTGAATGTGTCCCTCTAAACCCATCAACTGCAGACTAGGCAGGCTTGGAAGAATTGTGTATTTGTTGGTAAATGTCATTTTCTGTGTAAACACACAACCCAATGGCAAAATATTTCCATCAATAATCATCAAAATTGACAGATGGGCAAAGTAAGAAACATGCTGCTTGAGAACTTATCATGTTGTAGGAGCAGCAGTGATCTGTATGCTCTGTATAACCTGTATGCTCAAAAGGTCTGTTAAACTCCCCCAGCTTGTGTCCTTTCCCTCTTTGAATGCCTGTGAAGTGGCTTTCCCACTCTCCTTTGTACCTCCAGTGAATGCCCTTCACCCGCCCATCTGGCCAGTGGTTCCTTGTGTTACATTCTATTGCACCTCAGATAGACTGATCTTCATCGCACCGTCCATCGCTGCACTGTGGGACACTTACCTTAAAGGATCCTGATATCTCCACTGCCAGGCCTGTCCTGGGAGCGTGAGTATGAGTGTGACACCCTCCCCCATCCCTTCTTTTGAGCTTAGCTATCAAGCTAATAAATGTGCTGCTTTCTGCCAAACTCTGGGTTGGGAGGGGCATTATTAGTCCTCTCTAAGCTTACTAACTGACCCAATTTTGGGTAACACAAGCAACATTGTTTGATCTGTTATTGTACCAAAGGGGGAGATGGTTGTCTATAAAGGAGGGTGAAGACTAAATGCCTCTGATGAGAATGGGATTTGAACCCATGCAGGCAGAGCATAATGGGATAGCAATCCATCACCTTAACCACTCGGTCACCTCATCTGAGCTGTCAAAATACGGACAGGAGGAGAAATCTAAGCCCGGCAGAGATAGGGACACTAAGGAGTTTTTAAATACTAAGCGTAAGCAGGGTCTGAATGAGCTCCCCTCTCTCACCTAGTGAGGAGCTGGGGAAAGACTTCAGGAACAGACCGTGTTTGCATAGACACACCTACTCTGCTTAGCTGTGCAGCATGATGGGTCCGCTTCCCCAAAATGACCAGTTTGGGATTATCTTGGGTTACAAATCACATTAGGATTGAGTGGAATGAAATGTTATTCTCCTTCCTGTATGAGTGAAGGGCAGCAGAACATACCTAGTCCGTCCTGATGGAGGGGTAGGTGAGTGAGGAATAGCTTTTATTGGACTGCAGAGAAGTGATTGAGGACGTCACCCTAAACCAGTGGTCCCCAAACATTTCACATTGTGCCCTCTTAGCCATGGCTGTGGCCCCTCGGAAGCCACGGTCAAGAACCGGGGCTGGGAGGAGTGGGACTGTTGCTTGCTGGGGAGAGGGGTGCAGACAGGGGTAAAGGGGTCGACGCCGGGCTGGGAGCCAGAGTCTCAGGCTGAGGGTGGGGTTGGGGAAGAGCTGTGGCAGAGTGGTACTCCCTCCTTGCCCTATATGTGGGCTGGCTCAGGTCCTGAGGTGCCCCATGAATGTTCCTCTGTGTCCCCCTAGGAGTCGCACCCCACATTATGGGGACCACTGAACCCTACTCGCTAAGCCGGGGCTAGTGATGCCAAACCCCCGGGAAAGGGAGAACAATTGTGGGGGCCCCAGCACCAGAACCATGCCACTACCTTCTGTCTGTGGCTCTACCCCCTTCCACCCATGGCCCCATCCTCTGTCAATTCTGTTCCACCCCTTCCCCAACAGCCCCACCCTATCACTCCTTTAGCCCTGCCCCGCTGTGGCCCTGAGACCAGAGAAGCTCTGTGCCCCTGCTGCAGCCCCCGGGCTGTAGCAGGGAGTGGGAGCTCCTCCAGCCCTGGGGCTGACATAGGGGAGACTTTTCCAGGGGGACCTAACTTGGCCAGGGCCCCTGATCATGGGCCCCACTGTCCCCTTGGCAGTGCAAGGTTTGGGGAGCCTGAGCCCCCTTGTCATAAACAGATAGCTAAGGGTTAATGTTCTTTTACCTATAAAGGGGTAACACCAGTAACCTAAAACACCTGACCAGAGGACCAATCAGGAAACAAGACTTTTTCAGATCTGGGTGGAGGGAAGTTTGTGTGTGAGTTCTTTGTTCTTTGTCTTGTGTCTGTGACGTCTCGACTATGAGAGTGATTTTTCTATCTCCTGCCTTTCTAATCTTCTGTTTCCAAGTTGTAAGTACAAAGATAATAAGACAATAAGTTTATATTGTTTTTTTTTTTGTATTTACATGTGTGTAGTTGCTGGAATGTTTAAATTGTATTCTTTTTGGATAAGGCTGTTTATTCATTTTTTTCTTTTAAGCAAATAACCTTGTATTTGTCACCTTAATACAGAGAGACCATTTTTATGTCCTTTTTTTTCTTTTTATATAAAGCTTTCTTTTTAAGACCTGTTGGATTTTTTCTTTAGTGGGGACTCCAGGGAATTGAGTCTGCAGCTCAACAGGGAATTGGTGGGAGGAAGAAGTCAGGGGGAAAATCTCGTTGTGTTAGATTTACTAGCCTGACTTTGCATACCTTCTGGGTAAGGGGTAAGAGAGATTAGCTATCTTGATACTTCTATTTCCAGGACTGGAAACAGGGAGGGGGGAGTCCCTCTGTTTAGATTCACGGAGCTTGCTTCTGTATATCTCTCCAGGAACCCAGGGAGGGAACACCTGGAGGGGAGGAGGGGGAAGGGAAATGGTTTATTCCCCTTTGTTGTGAGACTCAAGGCATCTGAGTCTGGGGGTCCCCCGGGGAAGGTTTTGGGGAGACCACAGTGAGCCAGGCACTGTATAAATCCCTGGCTGGTGGCAGCTTTACCAGGTCCAAGCTGGTAACTAAGCTTGGAGGTTTTCATGCTAACACTCATATTTTGGACGCTAAGGTCCAAAATTGGGAAAAAATGTTATGACACCCCTCCCCCCTGAGCCTCCATTACGAGCCGGCCAGGCTACCACTGCTCAGTGTGTGGCCAGTCTCTGTGTTTTCTGCTGCTCGTTCTGGGGAACCTGGCCGGCCTTAGGGGTGGTGCCCCCCGATAGCCGCCCAGGGCTCCAGGGGTCAAAGGGCACCGTGTGGCAGTGCAAAGGTGCTCACTGCTCTCCCCTGCCCCAATGCTCCTCCATGGGTCCATAGAGGTTTGAGGGGAGTAAGAAGCAACCCTATGTGCTCCATGCGTCCTGGTCACTTTTCCCACTTGGGCTGTGCTGTGAGGGGAGCATCAGAAGCTGCTGCTCTCTGCCCTCCCGCTATGCAGCCCATCTGAGGAAAGTGACCTGGATGCAGGGAGCTCGGATGATCTCACTTCTTGCCCCCACATCCCACAGCCCCTAGGGGTTCCCAGCTGAGCAGCGTTCCAGGGAGGAGTGGGGGGCAACAATGCCAGCTGCTCCATGCACACAGGTCAGTCTCCCCATGTGGGTGCAGGAGGGGGTGCAAGGGTTTCTGTGATGCCTATTCTATCAATATCGTCACTCAATACCAGGCACTCAAATTCACCAGTCTTAGTACTTAGACTTTTGGCGTTTGTATTTAAGCACTTCTAAAATGTGTCCCATTTTAGCTGTCTGCTATTACATGATGTAATTGAGGGAGACTCTTTCATTTCACTGTTTCTCATCAGAACCTACCTGTACATTATCATCTTCCATCCTCTCCACCTTACTAGGCTATAGAGAATCCCTGTGAATAGTTCCTCTCCTAACGGATGTCTCTGTCTGAACCCTGTGCTCCTCAGCGCCTGTCGGCTTTCCCCAGCTCTGAGGCTGTGTCTACACCGCGCACCTTACCATGGTGCAGCTGTGCCACTCTAACCATGCCATTGTAAGGTGCGCTGTGTGGCCGTCCTTATCGCTGAGGGAGAGCTTCCCCGGCAACAAAGCCAAACTACCTTCAATGAGGGGCAGGAGCTTTGTCACCGGGAGCACAGCTCCACCTATGATGCGCTGTTCACACTGCCGCTTTTCATGGCTTAAATTTTGGCATTCTGGAAGTGTTTTTTCTCACCGCAGAGAGACAAAATTTTTAGCAACAAAAGCCGAAATTAAAAAAAAACTCCTCTGCAACCTATTTAATTTTACCTTTATACAACCTTTATACTGCCTCCAGTTCTGGTATCCTCATTTAAAAAAGATGTTGTGAAATTGGAGCTAGGGCAGCAAAGAGCCACCAAATGTTCTGAGGGCTGGAGAAAAATGCCTTCCAGTGAGCTATTGAAAGAGCTCAACCTGTTTAGCTTATCAAAAGAAGATTGAAAGGTGATTTCATTGAAATGTTGAAGGGCCTTAATGGAGAGAAAAGATTGGGTATTTACGGGCTCTTGAATGGAGCAGAGAAAGGCATAACAAGACCCAATGGCTGGAAAGTGAAAAGAGACAAATTCATATTACAACTGAGGCACAATAGTCAACAGCGAGGATGATTCACCACAGGAGCAAGCTACCAAGGAAAGTGGTGGATTCACCATCTCCTGATGTCATTTAATGAAGACTAGATGCCTTTCTGGAATGTGTTTGACCCCAAAGTAGCTGTTATGTCATACAGGAGGCCTGTGATATGCAGGTTAGATGCTCTAATGGTGTCTTCTCACCACGAAGTCTACTAATTTCTGAAAAACTGAGTGTAGCATTGGGAGCAGCGTCTGATGTTTTCCTGTCTAGCCGGCTTGCTGCCTAGAACGAACGCTCCTTGAGTGGGGTGATCCACAGGGAGTAGCTCAAACCTCCAAAGTGCCTGGCCAGGGGCAGGACATTAGCCCAGCAAGGGAGGGGTGTGGCAGTGACATCACAAAGGCCTTTTGCAGGACCTCAGACTATTGGTCAAAGGTGGTGGGGAGGTGGTGACCTCACAGAGAGATGCTGACATCAGCCAGGCAGGACAGGGGCGAGGGGCCAGGGAAACCTCAGAGACCTCTGTGGCTTTGCTGCAGCACGTTTCCTTCTCCAGGTCTCTCTTTGAGGACTGAGAGATTATTTGGGGTCATGGACGTGAGCGCCAGGAGGAACCTCTTTCGAGTTTCCTCCTTCCCTTGTAGTGATTTTACTAGAAAACAGCCGTCCCTGTTTAGAAGGTAAGAGCCTCCTGGAGGTTTGAAACCTGTTCAGTCTGATCTATCTGGTGACAAGTGAATTCTAGGCATGGAAAACACGAGCTTAAGGAGGCAGAATTTTATTACGCACCTGGGATTTTGTCCCTTAGAATCGCTGGGGACATTAGGGTTTGTCCTTTTTGTTTCACCTCTTCCTCCATCCCTCCCTCCTCTTCTTCTCTTTCTCCAGTTCCCTTCCCAACAACAGGACGGAGGTGTGTGTGTGTGTGTTGCAGGGAAGTCCTCTGCAGCTCCCACTATGGAAGGTCCACCCAAAAATGTGGGACTGAAATAGTGCTCGGGCAGTGATCCCCACCGGTGACCTGGGCCATCCTTTGGGCTCTCTGGTGAGAACCCTCAGCCTCCCATCCTCAGTCTCTACCCTGATTGATTGAGCAGGGGGTTATTGACAGGGAGGAGACTCAGGTCCTTGTTGTTCTCTTTTAAGATCAAGTAAATAAGTCAGAACCAGTTCTATCTTTGATTAATTTTGCTGCTTCTCTGCATTAATTGTCTCTGAGCAGTTGATGATTCCCTCTAACATTGCAGTTCTCCTCAAATACTTGCTGAATAATTACTGTCACTGTTGTTGGTCTGGAGCTCATCAGAGAGCACAGTATTCAGGTCATTCAATGTCTGAAATTCAAGATCCGATGCTTTGTTTGAAAATCAGGGCTCTTCGGTCCTATTCCCAACACTGCCTCTGACGGGCTGTGTGACCTAAGACAAGTCAATTCTCCTTTCTCAGCCTTAGCTTCTCCCTCTTTCAAGTAGGGATAATAATGATCCGCTCTTACCTACCTCATGGTGGGTGAAGGATGCGGATCCATTTGGGAGTGTCACTAGAAGTAGTGCATAATATGAAGTTTCGCATCATGTTTACTCAGAGCAGATTATGACATAATAGATTAGCTGAAATAGTCTATTTTATTTGTATTTTTTTATTTTGAAATTTTTAATAGTAGCAACGACTTAGCTCAGATTGAAGCATCTTATCTAATGGTTGAGATGTAAGTGTCTCCTCTTTGTGTGCGAGGAGACAATTTAACACACTCTGACAAAGAGGAGATGCTTTTGTTTTGCAACAAAATAGTTTTGCAAAGATCTTTCATCCCACTTGTTATGATTTTGAGAAACAAACTGGTTTAGTCTAAATGGGATTTTCGGACAGAAACGGTTTGAATGAAATTTTCCCACCATCTCGATTCCTGGGCTCTGGGGTGTTTTCATCTGTTAGAACAGGAGTCAGAACTGGTTGCTTCTCTTTCTGGCTCTGCCATCGCCTTGTTGTGTAGGCCTTGGGTAGGTCACTTCCCTTCTCCCATCTGTCCAATCGGAACAATAACAGTTCTCGAACTATGGGCAGTTTAGAGCCCAAGTGAGATAAGGGGTATTAAAGTCCTCTGTGAAGGAGAAAGGGGAGTTTCACAGTGTTTAGCACCAAGGAATTCTAAAGTTTGCTAAAATGTCTAGTCTGTGGAAACAAGAAATGGTCGGGGCCAAACTTATTAACCACTGCCTTTTTAAAGCCCATTCAAAGATGTGAGTCCCTATCTTTTAGGTACCTGTGGTTCTTTGCCAGCAGCAGAGAAGAGGTTCCTGCCTCCGTTTTTGTGGCCTTAACAAACCAGGTGTTGTGCCCCAGTTCTTATATGAGACCCCTGAAAAAGAACATCTTCCCATCCATGAACAAGACGGGACCTATCTATCTTTCAAAGGGGAACAAAAAGACCTCTGGGACTTACAGACTAGCTAGCCTGACTGCCATAGCTGGAGAGATCCTGCAATACATTCTTAAACACTCAGTTTGTCAGCAGCATCTACGGGATGATTTGGTTCTTATGACTAATGAGCGTGGAATTGTCAAGAACAAATCATTCCAAACCAATCCTCTTTCCTTCTTTGGCAGGGTTTTGGGCCTGGTAAAGGTGAGTAAACAATAGATGGGATCTAGCTTGGTGTTACTAAGGCTTTTGACACAGTCCCATAGGACATTCTAAGAAGCAAACGAGGGAAATGCAGTCCAGTTGCAATCAGTGTAATGTGGGTGCAGAGCTGGTTGAAAGCCAAGACTCCAGGATCCCTTCTCGATGTTTAGCTGCCCAACGGGGAGGGTGAACCTAGTGGGTCTGGCAGGGATCAGTCCGGTGTCAGGTACTATTCTTTATTTTCATGAATGATTTGGAAAATGGAGTGGAGAGCATGCTCCTAAAGTTTACAACTGACACCAAGCACTTTGGAGCACAGGATTGAAATTCAAAACACCTTTAACAAATTGGAGACTTGGTCTTCTTGAGCCAAACTCCATGGTTAGGGCTCTCTCTCTACACTGGGCTGAAGTGAAACCCCAGAGCCAAGCACTCCTCCTGGGCAGTGAGCTCCGACCTTGATTGGTCAGATGCTGCTTAGCACTGTCAGAGCAGCTTTTGCTGGGAGATTCTCCCAGCACTTTCCAATAGCGGGAAGGTATGAAATCCTCATTTGACTGCTGGGGACAGAGCCCGAGAGTGGGGAGCAACTTGCCCAAAGTCCCCAGGAAAAGGAAAACAACCAGCAGAGGAACCAATAGGAAACCCAGCAATGGAACTCAAGAGTCCTGGGGGTGTGCTGTGGTGACCAGATGTCCCAATTTTATAGGGACAGTCCGAATTTTGGGGTCTTATCTAGGATCCTATTACCCTCCACGCCGTCCCGATTTTTCACACTTGCTGTCTGGTCACCCTAGGGTGCGCACATGTGTGGGCCCCAGATGCTCCGTGCCACCCTCATTGAAGCAGATGTGCAGGGTTACTGCCCTGGGAAGTGCAGGGCACCAGTGGATGTGGGGTTGGCTGGAGGTAGGTTCTGGCTTCAGGCAGGGCAAGGGCTGCGTGGCTGGCTGGCTTCAGGCAGGGGGGTGCATCAGGGGTTGGCTGGAGACAGGGCAGGGAGGATGCGGCTGGTGCTGGCAAAGCAGAAGGTGCAGGGCTGGCTGGAGACAGAGGCTGACTGCCGGCAGGGCAGCGCAGGGGGTGCAGGGCTGGCTGCAGGCAGGGCGTGGGGTCAGGGCCGGTGCAAGGAAGTTTCATGCCCTAGGCGAAACTTCCACCTTGCACCCTCCCCCCCCCGCTCCCCTGCCCTGAGGCACCCCGCCCGTGGCAGCTCTCCCCTCCACCCTGAGGCTACCTTCTTGTGGCAACTCTCCTGCTCTGCCCTGCGGCACCCCCCTCGCCCGAGCTCACCCCTGCTCCGAGCACGAGCACTCCGAGCACGCCGTGGCCGCTTCACTTCTCCCACCTCCAAGGCTTGCGGCACCTAAGCCTGCCAGGCAGTCAAGCACCCTTCTCTGAGCCACAGCAGCCCTGACAGTTGACAATAGAGGCACCTTAACCCCTGAGTTCCTTCAATGTGTCCCCCTCGGGGGTCCAGCTCCGATCACCAGATACTCGGGGTATGTCTATATCACCTGCCGAATCAGTGGGCAGCGATCGATCCAGCGGGGGTCGATATATCGCGTCTAGTGTAGATGCAATACATTGAGTGCTCTCCCCTCGCCTGCTGTACTCCAGCTCGGTGAGAGGCGCAGGCAGAGTCTACGGGGAGCTGCAGCAGTCAACTCACCGCGACTGTGACATTATAAGTATAATCTAATATCTCATTGAAAGGTGACAGGGCCAGAAAGAGTTAATTAACTCACCTCACCGACTGACCTGACCCGTGGGTGAACCTTAAAAACTGGTTAACAAGATATGTAAATGAACAGAGCTTTGAAATGCAAGTCTGCAGTTTTAGAGGTAGAAAGGGAGGTGTTTGCTCAGGTCTTGTGATGTAGGCAAACAAGTCTTGTCTATTGCTATAGGTTTAATTCAAAGAGCAAAAAAAGAATATTAACATTTATGATGATACTTGAGTGAAATAGTATTATTGTCTGTGTCTCTTTGAAGATTGTGGTAATCTGTATCTGAACTGTTTGATGGATGTACTAATTGCCAGGATGTTTGGAAGAAGAGTTAAGCCTATTATTTTCTCAGGCTGAAAGGCTGCTGGAAATGTTTAAGAACCTGGGACACGATCCTTCCTCATCTCAGATCTGCTTTGGGTTTCAAGATGGGGAAACCTTAAGCCACAAGGATTGAGATCCCCAGTCATTGACTGGAGCCACCCTGAATATGGACATTGGATTATAACCTATGGACTATTTCTAAAAGGACTTTTGGCAACTACAAGCTCATCTCCACTTTGTATCTGAACCTCAAAAATTGAATTCAAGTCTATATGTCTATTAATCTTTTAACCAACACTCACTCTCTCTCTTTTCTTTTCTAATAAATTTTAGCTTAGTTAATAAGAATTGGCTATAGCATGTATTTTAGGTAAAATCCAAGTTATAATTGAACCTGGTTATGTGGTTGATCCTTTGGGATCGGAAGAATCTTTTCTTTTATGTGATGAAGTAAGATTTTCAGGAATCATCATCATATCTAACAGGTGTGTCTGGACGGAGGCCTGAGGTTGGGTACTTTAAGGGAACTGCGTGGTTTAAACTTCTAAGTAACCAGTGAGGTACTACAGAAGCTGTTTTGTGCTGGCTTGGTAAATCTAAGTATTGAAATAACCAGCAGCGTTTGGGATTTGTCTGCCCCGTTTTGTTTGCAATTCACTCTGATTGAGTGAGCTGAGCTGGCTCCCACGGGCAGCACCGTCACACCTACAGCCAGGCTACAGAGGTCCGGGGGATCTTAGGGGCCTTGGGGTGCACAGATACCTATGTCAAGGCCATAGCGGTCTCTGGGGGGCTTAGAGAGTTTGGGGGGGACACAGATACCAATCTCCATGCTCTAGGGGTTCCATGGGGCTTAGAGGGTTCGTGGGGGGCACATATTCCTGCATCCAGGCTGTAGGGTTACCAGGGGGGCTTAGGGGGTTTGTGGGGGGCACAGATACCTAAGTTCAGGCTGGAGGGATCTCTGAGTGTCTTAGGTGTTTGGTGGGAGGCACAGATACCTACGTCCAGGCTGCAGGGGTCTCGGAGGGGCTTAGGGTCTGTCACGGAGTGTGGGGGAGTCCGGTCCTGCACCCCTTTTCTTGGGACTCACAGTGACTCTCAGCCAGCCAGTAAAACAGAAGGTTTATTGGACAACAGGAGCGAAGGATATAGCAGAGCTTGGAGGCACAAGCAGGACCCCACAATCAAGTCCTTCTAGGGGTTCAGGAAACTTAGTTCCCAGTTTGGGAATCCCTGAATTCCAACCACCCAGACCAAAATCGAAACTGAACTAACCCAACTCCCTCCAGCTGGCCATTTCCTGTGTCCAGCTTCCCGGGAAAAGGTGCTGACCCCTCCCCCTGCCTAGCTCAGGTTACAGGCTGAGCACGTGTCCGGTCCTAAAGTCACCCCCTGCTCTCCCATCCCCCACACAGACAGTCCCTACTCCATCACAGTAATGCACAGAGCATTTCCCACATGGAGCAACAGTGACACCATGTGGCCACGCACGGTAACGCACATAACATTTCCCATATGGAGCAACTTTGACTCCGTGTGGCCAGGCAGGGTAATGCAAAGAGCATTTCCCGCATGGAGCAACACTGACACCTTGTGACCACACCAGGTAATGGACAGAGCATTTCCTGCATGGAGCAACAGTGACACCATGTGGCCATGGAGGGAAATGCACAGAGCATTTCCTGGATGGAGCAACAGTGATTCCATGTGGCCACGCAGGGTAATGCACAGAGCATTTCTTTCATAGAGGAACAGTGACAACATGTGGACATGCAGGGTAATGCACAGAGCATCACGGCTATGTAGAGGCTGTAGAGATCCCTGGGGGGCTTAGGGGTCGTGGGGGGCACAGATAGCTACGTCGAGGCTGGAGACATTCTGGTGGGCGTTAGGGCCTTCATGAGGGGCACAAATATCTACGTCAGGGCTGGAGAGGTCCCTGGATGGCTTAGGGGGTTGTGGTGAGCATAGATACATACGTCCAGGCTGTAGTGGTCCCTGGGGGTTTAAGGAGTTGGTAAGGGTCACAGAAACCTACGTATGGTCTGGAGGGGTCCCTGGGGGACTTAAGGGTTTGTGGTTGCGCAGATACCTACGTA
>NW_026114981.1:0-26146 GCF_025201925.1 Gopherus flavomarginatus | reverse complement strand
GATCAGGGCGCTGCTTCCACTCCCTAGCTGTGCGAGACTACTGGGGAGCAGCCCTTCCTGATGGGTTAGGGCGCTGCCTTCTCTCCCTAGCTCTGCGAGACCACTGGGATCGGCCATTCCTGCAGGATATGGGCGCTGTCTTCTCTCCCTAGCTCTGCGAGACCATTGGGTAGCGGCCTTTCCTGCGTGATTAAGGCGCTGCCTCCTCTCCCTAGCTCTGCGAGACCACTGGCGAGCGGCCCTTCCTGCGGGATTAGAACGCTGCCTCCTCTCCCTAGCTCTGCGAGACCACTAGGGAGCGGCCCCTCCTGTGGGATAAGGTCGCAGCCTTCTCTCCCTAGCTCTGCGAGACCAATTGGGGCGCACGAAGAGCAGACCTTCCTGCGGGTTTAGGTTGCAGCCTTCTCTCCCTAGCTCTGCGAGACTATTGGGGAGCAGCTCTTCCTGCGGGATTAGGGCGCTGCCTTCTCTCCCTAGCTCTGCGAGACCACTGGGGAGCGGCCCCTCCTGCGGGATTAGATCGTAGCCTTCTAACCCTAGCTCTGCGAGAATATTGGGGAGTAGCTCTTCCTGCGGGATAAGGGCGCCGCCTTCTCTCCCTAGCTCTGCGCGACCATTGGGGAGCTACCCTTCCTACGGGATCAGGGCGCTACCTCCTCTCCCTAGCTCTGTGAGAGCACTGGTGAGCGTCCATTCCTGCGGGATTAGGGCGCTGCATCCTCTCCGTAGGTCTGAGAGACCACTGTGGAGCCGCTCTTCCTGCGGGATTAGGGAGCTGCCTTCTCTACCTAGCTCAGCGAGACCACTGGGAAGCGGCGCTTCCTTCGGGATAAGGGCGCAGCCTTCTCTCCCTAGCTAGGCGAGACAACTGGGGAGCGGCCCTTCCTGCGGGGGCAGGGCGCTGTCTTCCCTCTCCAGCTCTGCTAGGGGCCTGGAGAGCAGCCCTTCCTGCGGGATTAGGGCGCTGCCTTCTCTCCCCAGCTCTGCGAGACCACTGGGGAGCGGCCCTTCCAGCGGGATTAGGGCGCTCCATCCTCTCCGCAGCTCTGAAAGACTACTGGGGAGCGGCCCTTCCTGCGAGATGAGGGCACTGCCTTTTCTAACTAGCTCTGCGAGACCAGTGGGGAGCGATGCTTCCTGCGGGATTAGAGCGCTGTCTTCTCTCCCTAGCTCTGCGAGACAACTGGGGAGCGGCCCTTCCTGCGGGATTTGGGCGCTGCCTCCTCTCCCTAACTCTGCGAGACCACTGGGGAGCAGACCATCCTGCGGGATTAGGGTGCTGCCTTCTCTCCCTAGCTCTGCGAGACTACTGGGGAGCGGCCCTTCCTGCAGGATTAGAACGCTGCATCCTCTCCCTAGCTCTGCGAGACCACTGGGGAGCGGCTCTTCCTGTTGGATTAGGGCGCTGCCTCCACTCCCTAGCTCTGCGAGACCACTGTGGAGCGGCCTTCCCTGCGGGATTAGGGCGCTGCTTCCTCTCCCTAGCTCTGCGAAACCACTGGGGAAGAGCCCTTCCTGCGGGATTAGGTCTCTGCCTTCTCTCTCTAGCTCTGCGAGACCACTGGGGAGCAGCCATTCCTGCGGGATTAGGTCGCACCCTTCTCTCCCTAGCTCTACATGACCGTTGGGGAGTAGGAAGAGCGGCCCTTCCTGCGGGATTAGGGCGGTGCCTTCTCTAACTAGCTCTGCGAGACCACTGGGGAGCGACCAATAACCTGCGGGATTAGGGCGCTGCCTTCTCTCCCTGGCTCGGCGAGACCACTGGGGGGGCTGCCCTTCCTGCGGGATTAGGGCGCTGCCTACTCTCCGTAGCTCTTCGAGACCACTGGGGAGCAGTCCTTCCTGCGGGATTAGGGCGCTGCCTCCTCTCCCTAGCTCTGCGAGACCACTGGGGTGCGGCCCTTCCTGCGGGATTAGGGCGCTGCCTCCTCTTCCTAGCTCTGCGAGACCACTGGGGAGCGTCCCTTCCTGCGGGATAGAACGCTTCCTCCTCTCCCTAGCTCTGCGAGACCACTGGGGAGCGGCCCTTCCTTTGATTAGGGCGCTGCCTCCACTCCCAAGCTCTGCGAGACTACTGGGGAGCGGCCCTTCCTGCCAGAATAGGGTGCTGCCTCCACTCCCTAGCTCTGCGAGAGCACTGGGGAGCAGCCCTTCCTGTGGGATTAGGGCGCTGCCTCCTCTCTCTAGCTCTGCGAGACCACTGGGGAGCGACTGTTCCTGCGGGGGCGGGACGCTGGCTTCCCTCCCCAGCTCTGCCAGGGGCCTGGGGAGAACTTTTCCTTCGGGATTAGGGCACTGTCTCCTCTCCCTAGCTCTGCGAGAGCACTGGGGAGCAGCCCTTCCTGTGGGATTAGGGCGCTGCCTCCTCTCTCTAGCTCTGCGAGACCACTGGGGAGCAGCCATTCCTGCAGGATTAGGTCGCAGGCCTTCTCTCCCTAGCTCTGCGAGACCATTGGGGAGCAGGAAGAGCTTCCCTTCCTCCGGGATTAGGGCGCTGCCTTCTCTCTCGAGCTCTGCGACACCACTGGGGAGCGGCCCTTCCTGCGGGATTATGGCGCTGTCTTCTCTCCCTAGGTCTGCGAGACCACTGGGGAGCGGCACTTCTTCCGGGGGCGGGGCGCTATCTTCATCCCCAGCTCTGCTAGGGGACTGGGGAGCAGCCCTTCCTGCGGGACTAGGGCGCTGCCTTCTGTCCCTAGCTCTGCGAGACCACTGGGGAGCAGCCCTTCCTGCGGGAATAGGGCGCTGCCTTCTTTCTCTAGCTCTGCGAGACCACTGGAGAGTGGCCCTTCCTGTGGGATTAGGGCGCTGCCTTCTCTCTCTGGCTCGGCGAGACCACTGGGGAGCGGCCCTTCCTGCGGGATTAGGGAGCTGCCTCCTCTCCCTAGCTCTGTGAGACCACTGGGGAGCGGCCCTTCCTGCGGGATTAGGGTGCTCCCTCCTCTCCCTAGCTCTGCGAGACCACTGGGGAGCCGCCCTTCCTGCGGGATGAGGGCGCTGCCTTTTCTCCCTAGCTGTGCGAGACGACTGTGGAGAGGCACTTCCTGTGGGATTACTGCTCTGCCTTCTCTAACCAGCTCTGCGAGACCACTGAGGACCGGCGCTTCCTGCGGGATTAGGGGGCTGCCTCCTCTCCCCAGCTCTGCGAGACCACTGGGGAGCGGCCCTTCCTGCGGGATTAGGGCGCTGCCTTCTCTCCCTAGCTCTTCGAGACGACTGGAGAGCGGCCCATCCTGTGGGATTAGGGCACTGCCTCCTCTCCCTAGCTCTGCGAGACCACTGGGGAGCGGCCATTCTTGCGGGATTAGGGCGCTGCCTTCTCTCCCTAGCTCTGAGAGACGACTAAGGGAACCGACCTTGCTGCGGGATTAGGGCGCTGCCTTCTCTCCCTAGCTCAGCGAGACCACTGGGGAACTGCCCTTCCTGCGGGATTAGGGCGCTGCCTCCTCTCCCTAGCCCTGAGAGACCACTGGGGAGTGGCAGTTCCTGCGGGATTAGGGCGTTGCCTTCTCTAACTAGCTCTGCGAGACCACTGGGGAGCCACGCTTCCAGCGGGATTAGGGCTCAACCTTCTCTCCCTAGCTCTGCGAGACCATTGGGGAGTGGCCCTTCATGCGGGATAAGGGAGCTGCCTTCTCTCCCTAGCTCTGCGAGACCACTGGGGACCGGCCCTTCCTGCGAGATTAGAGCGCTGCCTCCTCTCCCTAGCTCTGCGAGACCACTGGGGAGCGGCCCTTTCTGCGGGATAAAACGCTGTCTCCTCTCCCTAGCTCTGCGAGAATACTGGAGAGCGGCCCTTCCTGCCGGATTAGGGCGCTGCCTCCTCTCCCTAGCTCTGCGAGGCCACTGAGGAGCGGCCATTCCTGCGGGATTAGGGCGCTGCCTCCTCTTCCTAGCTCTGCGAGACCACTGGGGAGCGGCCCTTCCTGTGGAATGAGGGCGCTGCCTCCTCTTCTTAGCTCTGTGAGACCACTGGGGAGCGGCCCTTCCTACGGGATTTGGGCGCTGCCTCCTCTCCCTAGCTCTGCGAGAGTACTGGGAAGCAGCCCTTCCTGTGGGATTAGGTCGCAGCCTTCTCTCCCTAGCTCTGCGAGACCACTGGGGAGCAGCCCTTCCTGCGGGATTAGGGCGCTGTCTTCTCTCCCTACCTCTGAGAGACCACTAGGGGAGCGGCTCTTCCTGCGGGATTAGGGCGCTGCCTTCTCTAACTAGCTCTGCGAGACCACTGGGGAGCGGCGCTTCCTGTGGTTATTAGAGCGCTGCCTTCTCTCCCTGGCACTGCGAGACCACTGTGGAGCGGCCCTTCCTGCGGTATAAGGGTTCTGCCTTCTCTCCCTAGCTCTGCGAGACCACTGGGGAGCGGCCCTTCCTGCGGAATTAGGGTGCTGCCTTCTCTAAGTACCTCTGCGACACCACTGGGGAGCGGCCCTTCCTGCGGGATAAGGGCGCTGCCTTTTATTAGTAACGCTGCGAGACCACTGGGGAGCGGCCCTTCCTACGGGATTAGGGCGCTGTCTCCTCTCCCTAGCTCTGCGAGACCACTGAGGATTGGCCCTTCCTGCGGGATTAGGGCGCTGCCTCCTCTCCCTAGCTCTGAGAGACCACTGGGGAGCGGCCCTTCCTGCGGGATTAGGGCGCTGCCTTCTCTAACTAGCTCTGCGAGACCACTGGGGAGCGACAATACCTGCGGGATTAGGGCGCTGCCTTCTCTCCCTAGCTCTGCGAGACCACTGGGGAGCGGCCCTTCCTGCGGGATAAGGGCGCTGCCTTCTCTCCCTAGCTCTTTGAGACCACTGGGGAGCGGCCCTTCCTGCGCGATAGAACGCTGCCTCCTCTCCCAAGCTCTGCGATACCACTGGGGACCGGCCCTTCCTGTTGGATCAGGGCGCTGCTTCCATTCCTTAGATCTGCGAGACTACTGGGGCCGGCCTTTCCTGACGGGTTAGGGCGCTGCCTCCTCTCCCTAGCTCTGCGAGACCACTAGGGAGCGGCCATTCCTGCGGGATTAGGGCGCTGCATTCTCTCCCTAGCTCTGCCAGACCACTGGCGAGCGGCCTTTCCTGCGGGATTAGAACGCTGCCTCCTCTCCCTAGCTCTGCGAGACCACTGGGGAGCGGCCCCTCCTTCGGGATAAGGTCGCAGCCTTCTCTCCCTAGCTCTGCGAGACTATTAGGGAGCAGCTCTTCCTGCGGGACTAGGGCGCTGCCTTCTCTCCCTAGCTCTGCGAGACCACTGGGGATCGGCCCCCCCTGCGGGATTAGGTCGCAGCCTTCTCCCCCTAGCTCTGCGAGACTATTGGGGAGTAGCTCTTCCTGCGGGATTAGGGCGCCGCCTTCTCTCCCTAGCTCTGCGCGACCACTGGGGAGCGACCCTTCCTACTGGATCAGGGCGCTGCCTTCTCTCCCTAGCTCTGCGAGAGCACTGGTGAGCGTCCATTCCTGCGGGATTATGGCGCTGCATCCTCTCCGTAGCTCTGAGAGACTACTGGGGAGCCGCCCTTCCTGCGAGATTAGGGCGCTGCTTTCTCTATCTAGCTCAGCGAGACCACTGGGTAGCGGCGCTTCCTTCGCGATTAGGGCGCAGCCTTCTCTCCCTAGCTAGACGAGACAACTGGGGAGCGGCCCTTCCTGCGGGGGCGGGGCGGTGTCTTCCCTCTCCAGCTCAGTTAGGGGCCTGGAGAGCAGCTCTTCCTGCGGGATTAGGGCACTGCCTTCTCTCACCAGCTCTGCGAGACCACTGGGGAGCGGCCCTTCCATCGGGATTAGAGCGCTGCCTTTTCTCCCCAGGTCTGCGAGACCACTGGGGAGCGGCCCTTCCTTCGGGATTAGGGCTCTGTCTCCTATCCCTAGCTCTGCTAGACCACTAGGGAGCGGCCCTTCCAGCGGGATTAGGGCGCTCCATCCTCTCCGCAGCTCTGAGAGACTACTGGGGAGCGGCCCTTCCTGCGGGATTAGGGCGCTGCCTCCTCTCCCTAGCTCTGCGAGACCACTGGGGAGTAGACCATCCTGCGGGATTAGGGTGCTGCCTTCTCTCCCTAGCTCTGCGAGACCACTGGGGAGCAGCCCTTCCTGCAGGATTAGAACGCTGCCTCCTCTCCCTAGCTCTGCGAGACCACTGGGGAGCGGCCCTTCCTGTTGGATTAGGGC
Organism: Gopherus flavomarginatus; assembly: GCF_025201925.1. NCBI lineage: Eukaryota > Metazoa > Chordata > Testudines > Testudinidae > Gopherus > Gopherus flavomarginatus. The sequence goes on along the minus strand of NW_026114981.1, from coordinate 20,000 downwards.
GCTGCCTCCACTCCCTAGCTCTGCGAGACCACTGGGGAAGAGCCCTTCCTGCGGGATTAGGGCGCTGCCTTCTCTCCCTAGCTCTGCGAGACTATTGGGGAGCAGCTCTTCCTGCGGGATTAGGGCGCTGCCTTCTCTCCCTAGCTCTGCGAGACCACTGGGGATCGGCCCCTCCTGCGGGATAAGGTCGCAGCCTTCTCCCCATAGCTCTGCGAGACTATTGGGGAGTAGCTCTTCCTGCGGGATTAGGGCGCTGCCTTCTCTCCCTAGCTCTGCGCGACCACTGGGGAGCGACCCTTCCTACTGGATCAGGGTGCTGCCTTCTCTCCCTAGCTCTGCGAGAGCACTGGTGAGCGTCCATTCCTGCGGGATTAGGGCGCTGCATCCTCTCCGTAGCTCTGAGAGACCACTGGGGAGCCTCCCTTCCTGCGGGATTAGGGCACTGCTTTCTCTATTTAGCTCAGCGAGACCACTGGGGAGCGGCGCTTCCTTCGCGATTAGGGCGCAGCCTTCTGTCCCTAGCTAGACGAGACAACTGGGGAGCGGCCCTTCCTGCGGGGGCGGGGCGGTGTCTTCCCTCTCCAGCTCTGCTAGGGGCCTGGAGAGCAGCTCTTCCTGCGGGATTAGGGCACTGCCTTCTCTCCCCAGCTCTGCAAGACCACTGGGGAGCGGCCCTTCCAGCGGGATTAGGGCGCTCCATCCTCTCTGCAGCTCTGAGAGACTACTGGGGAGCGGACCTTCCTGCGGGATTAGGGCGCTGCCTTCTCCCCCCAGCTCTGCGAGACAACTGGGGAGCGGCCCTTCCTGCGGGATTAGGGCGCTGCCTCCTCTCCCTAGCTCTGCGAGACCACTGGGGAGCAGACCATCCTGCGGGATTAGGGTGCTGCCTTCTCTCCCTAGCTCTGCGAGACCACTGGGGAGCGGCCCTTCCTGTTGGATTAGAGCGCTGCCTCCACTCCCTAGCTCTGCGAGACCACTGGGGAGCAGCCATTCCTGCGGGATTAGGTCGCACCCTTCTCTCCCTAGCTCTACATGACCATTGGGGAGTAGGAAGAGCGGCCCTTCCTGCGGCATTAGGGCTCTGCCTTCTCTCCCTAGGTCTCCAAAACTACTCTGGAGCGACACTTCCTGCGGCATAAGTGCGCTGCCTCCTCTCCCTAGCTCTCCGAGACCACTGGGGAGCGTCCCTTCCTCCGGGATTAGGGCGCTTCCTCCTCTCCCTAACTCTGCGAGACCACTGGGAAGCGGCCCTTCCTGCGGGATTAGGGCGCTGCCTCCTCTCCCTAGCGCTGCGAGACCACATGGGAGTGGCACTTCCTGCTTGATAAGGGCGCTGCCTCCTCTCCCTAGCATTACGAGACTAATGGGGAGCGGCGCTTCCTGCGTGATTAGGGCTCTGCCTCCTATCCCTAGCTCTGCGAGACCACTGGGGAGCGGCCTTTCCTGCGGGATAAGGGCGCTGCCTCCTCTCCCTAGCTCTGCGAGACCACTGGGGTGCGGCCCTTCCTGTGGGATTAGGGCGCTGCCTTCTCTCCCTAGGTCTGCGAGACCACTGGTGAGCAGCCATTCCTGCGGGATTAGGGCGCAGCCTTCTCTCCCTAGCTCTGCAAGACCATTGGGGAGCAGGAAGAACGGCCCTTCCTGCGGCATTAGGGCTCTGCCTTCTCTCCCTAGGTCTCCAAAACCACTGGGGAGCGACACTTCCTGCGGGATAAGGGCGCTGCCTCCTCTCCCTAGCTCTGCGAGACCACTGGGGAGCGGCCCCTCCTGCGGGATAAGGTCGCAGCCTTCTCTCCCTAGCTCTGCGAGACTATTGGGGAGCAGCTCTTCCTGCGGGATTAGGGCGCTGCCTTCTCTCCCTAGCTCTGCGAGACCACTGGGGATCGGCCCCTCCTGCGGGATTAGGTCGCAGCCTTCTCCCCCTAGCTCTGCGAGACTATTCGGGAGTAGCTCTTCCTGCAGGGTTAGGGCGCCGCCTTCTCTCCCTAGCTCTGCGAGAGCACTGGTGAGCGTCCATTCCTGCGGGATTAGGGCGCTGCATCCTCTCCGTAGCTCTGAGAGATCACTGGGGAGCCGTCCTTCCTGCAGGATTAGGGCGCTGCTTTCTCTATCTAGCTCAGCGAGACCACTGGGGAGCGGCGCTTCCTTCGGGATTAGGGCGCAGCCTTCTCTCCCTAGCTAGACGAGACAACTGGGGAGCGGCCCTTCCTGCGGGGGCGGGGCGGTGTCTTCCCTCTACAGCTCTGCTAGGGGCCTGAAGAGCAGCTCTTCCTGCGGGATTAGAGCGCTGCCTTCTCTCCCCAGCTCTACGAGACCACTGGGGAGCGGCGCTTCCAACAGGATTAGAGCGCTGCCTTCTCTCCCTAGGTCTGCGAGACCACTGGGGAGCGGCCCGTCCTTCGGGATTAGGGCTCTGTCTCCTATCCCTAACTCTTCGAGACCACTGGGGAGCGGCCCTTCCAGCGGGATTAGGGCGCTCCATCCTCTCCGCAACTCTGAGAGACTACTGGGGAGCGGCCCTTCCTGCGGGTTAAGGGCGCTGCCTTCTCTCTCTAGCTCTGCGAGACCACTGGGGAAGAGCCCTTCCTGCGGGATTAGGGCGCTGCCTTCTCTCTCTAACTCTGCGAGACCACTGGGGAGCAGCCATTCCTGCGGGATTAGGTCGCACCCTTCTCTCCCTAGCTCTACATGACCATTGGGGAGTAGGAAGAGCGGCCCTTCCTGCGGCATTAGGGCTCTGCCTTCTCTCCCTAGGTCTCCAAAACTACTATGGAGCGACACTTCCTGCGGGATAAGGGCGCTGCCTCCACTACCTAGCTCTCCGACACCACTGGGGAGCGTCCCTTCCTGCGGGATTAGGGCGCTGCCTCCTCTCCCTAGCTCTGCGAGACCACTGGGGAGCGGCCCTTCCTGCGGGATTAGGGCGCTGCCTCCTCTCCCTAGCTCTGCGAGACCTCTGGGGAGCGGCCTGTCCTTCGGGATTAGGGCTCTGTCTCCTATCCCTAGCTCTGCGAGACCACTGGGGAGCGGCCCTTCCAGCGGGATTAGGGCGCTGCCTTCTCTCCCTAGCTCTGCGAGACAACTAGGGAGCGGCCCTTCCTGCGGGATTAGGGCGCAGCCTCCTCTCCCTAGCTCTGCGAGACCACTGGAGAGCAGACCATCCTGCGGGATTAGGGTGCTGCCTTCTCTCCCTAGCTCTGCGAGACCACTGGGGAGCGGCCCTTCCTGCAGGATTAGAACGCTGCCTCCTCTCCCTAGCTCTGCGAGACAACTGGGGAGCGGCCCTTCCTGTTGGATTAGGGCGCTGCCTCCACTCCCTAGCTCTGCGAGACCACTGGGGAGCGGCCCTTCCTGTTGGATTAGGGCGCTGCCTCCTCTCCCTAGCTCTGCGAGACCACTGGGGAAGAGCCCTTCCTGCGGGATTAGGGCGCTGCCTTCTCTCTCTAGCTCTGCGAGACCACTGGGGAGCCGCCATTCCTGCGGGATTAGGTCGCACCCTTCTCTCCCTAGCTCTTCATGACCATTGGGGAGTAGGAAGAGCGGCCCTTCCTGCGGCATTAGGGCTCTGCCTTCTCTCCCTAGGTCTCCAAAACTACTATGGAGCGACACTTCCTGCGGGATAAGGGCGCTGCCTCCACTCCCTAGCTCTCCGAGACCACTGGGGAGCGGCTCTTCCTGCGGGATTAGGGCGCTGCCTTCTCTCCCTAGCTCTGCGAGACAACTAGGGAGCGGACCTTCCTGCGGGATTAGGGCGCTGCCTCCTCTCCCTAGCTCTGCGAGACAACTAGGGAGCGGACCTTCCTGCGGGATTAGTGCGCTGCCTCCTCTCCCTAGCTCTGCGAGACCACTGGGGAGCGGCCCTTCCTGCAGGATTAGAACGCTGCCTCCTCTCCCTAGCTCTGCGAGACAACTGGGGAGCGGCCCTTCCTGTTGGATTAGGGCGCTGCCTCCACTCCCTAGCTCTGCAAGACCACTGGGGAGCGGCCCTTCCTGTTGGATTAGGGCGCTGCCTCCTCTCCCTAGCTCTACGAGACCACTGGGGAGCCGCCATTCCTGCGGGATTAGGTCGCACCCTTCTCTCCCTAGCTCTACATGACCATTGGGGAGTAGGAAGAGCGGCCCTTCCTGCGGCATTAGGGCTCCGCCTTCTCTCCCTAGGTCTCCAAAACTACTATGGAGCGACACTTCCTGCGGGATAAGGGCGCTTCCTCCACTACCTAGCTCTCCGAGACCACTGGGGAGCGGCCCTTCCTGCGGGATTAGGGCGCTGCCTCCTCTCCCTAGGTCTGCGAGACCACTGGGGAGCGGCCCTTCCTGCGGGATTAGGGCGCTGCCTCCTCTCCCTAGCTCTGCGAGACGACACGGGAGCGGCCCTTCCTGCGGGATTAGGGCGCTGCCTCCTCTCCAAAGCTCTGCAAGACCACTGGGAGCGGCCATTCCTGCGGAGCCTGGGCGCTGGCTTCCCACCCCAGCTCTGCCAGGGACCTGGGGAGCAAACCTTCCTGCGGGATTAGAGCGCAGCCTTCTCTCTCTAGCTCTGCGAGACCGTTGGGGAGCAGGAAGAACGGCTCTTCCTGCGGCATTAGGACTCTGCCTTCTCTCCCTACGTCTCCAAAACCACTGGGGAGCGACACTTCCTGCGGGATAAGGGAGCTGCCTCCTCTTCCTAGCTCTGCGAGACCACTGTGGAGCGTCTTTTCATGCGGGATTAGGGCGCTGCCTCCTCTCCCTAGCTCTGCGAGACCACTGGGGAGAGTCCCTTCCTGCGGGATTAGGGCACTGTCTCCTCTCCCTAGCTCTGCGAGACCACTGGGGAGCGGCTATTCCTGCGGGATTAGGGCGCTGCCTCCTCTCCCTAGCTCTGCTAGACCACTGGGGAGCAGCCCTTCCTGCGGGATAAGGGCTCTGCCTTCTTTCCCTAGCTCTGCGAGACCACTGGGGAGCGGCCCTTCCTGCTGGATTAGAACGCTGCCTCCTCTCTCTAGCTCTGCAAGACCACTGGGGAGCCGCTCTTCCTGTGGGATTAGTGCGCTGCCTCCTCTCCCTATCTCTGTGAGACCACTGGGGAGCAGCCCTTCCTGCGGGATTAGGGCGCTGCCTTCTCTCTCTAGCTCTGCGAGACCACTGGGTAGCAGCCATTCCTGCGGGATTAGGTCGCAGCCTTCTCTCCCTAGCTCTGTGAGAGCATTGGGGATTAGGAAGAGCGGCCCTTCCTACGGGATTAGGGCGCTGCCTTCTCTAACAATCTCTGCGAGACCACTGGGGAGCGGCCCTTCCTGCGGGATAAGGGCGCTGACTTCTCTCCCTAGCTCTGCGAGACCAGTGGGGTGTGGCCTTTCCTGCGGGATTAGGGCGCTGCCTCCTCTCCCTAGCTCTGCGAGACCACTGAGGATAGGCCTTTCCTGCGGGATTAGGGTACTGCCTCCTCTCCCTAGCTCTGCGAGACCAATGAGGAGCGACGCTTCCTGCGGGATTAGGGCGCTGCCTCCAATCCCTAGCTCTGCGAGACCACTGGGGAGCGGCCCTTCCTGCGCGATTAGGGCTCTGCCTCCTATCCCTAGCTCTGCGAGACCACTGGGGAGCGGTCCTTCCTGCGGGATTAGGGCTCTGCATCCTCTCCGCAGCTCTGAGAGACTACTGGGGAGCGGCCCTTCCTGCGAGATTAGGGCGCTGCCTTCTCTAACTAGCTCTGCGAGACCAGTGGTGAGCGGCGCTTCCTGCGGGATTAGGGCGGTGTCTCCTTTCTCTCGCTCTGCGAGACCACTGGGGAGCGGCCCTTCCTGCGGGATTAGGGCGATGCATCCTCTCCGCAGCTCTGAGAGACCACTGGGGAGCGGCCCTTCCTGCGGGATTAGGGCGATGCATCCTCTCCGCAGCTCTGAGAGACCACTGAGGAAACGGCCCTTCCTGCGAGATTACTGCGCTGCCTTCTCTAACTAGCTCTGCGAGACCACTGGGGAGCAGCCGCTCCTGCGGGATTAGGGCGCTGCCTTCTCTAAGTAGGTCTGCAAGACCACTGGGGAGCATCCCTTCCTGCGGGATTAGGAGGCTGCCTCCTCTCCTTAGCTCTGCGAGACCACTAGGGAGCGGCTCTTCCTGCGGGATTAGGGCGCCGCCTTCTCTCCAAAGCTCTGCAAGACCACTGGGGAGCAGCCCTTCCTGTGGGATTATGGCGCTGCCTTCTCTCCCTAGCACTGCAAGACCACTGGGGAGCGGCCATTCCTGCGGAGCCTGGGCGCTGGCTTCCCACCCCAGCTCTGCCAGGGACCTGGGGAGCAAACCTTCCTGCGGGATTACGGAGCTGCCTTCTCTCCCTTGCTCTCCGAAATCACTGGGGAGCGGCCCTTCCTGCTGGATCAGGAAGTTGTCTTCTTTCCCTAGCTCTGCGAGACCACTGGGAAGCGGCCATTCCTGCGGAATTTCTGCGCCATCTTCTCTCCCTAGCGCTGCAAGACCACTGGGGAGCGGCCCCTCCTGCGGATTAGGTCGCAGCCTTTCCCCCTAGCTCCGCGAGACTATTGGGGAGCAGCTCTTCCTGCGGGATTAGGGCGCCGCCTTCTCTCCCTAGCTTTACAAGACCACTGGGGAGCAGCCCTTCCTGCGGGATCAGGGAGCTGTCTTCTCTCCCTAGTTCTGTGAGACTTCTGGGAAGCGGCCTTCCTTCGAAATTTGTGCGCCATCTTCTCTCCCTATCTCTGCAAGACCACTAGATAGCTGCCCTTCCTGCGGGATTAGGGCGCTGTCTTCTCTCCCTAGCTCTGCGAGACCACTGGGGAGCGGCCCTTCCTGCAGGATTAGGGCGCTGCCTCCTCTCCCTAGCTCTGCGAGACCACAGGGGAGCGGCCGTTCCAGCGCGATTAGGGCTCTGCCTCCTACAACTAGCTCTGCGAGACCACTGGTGAGCGGCCCTTCCTGCGAGATTAGGGCGCTGCCTTCTCTAACTAGCTCTGCGAGACCAGTGGGGAGCGGCACTTCCTGCGGAATTAGGGCGGTGCCTCCTTTCTCTAGCTCTGCGAGACCACATGAGAGCGGCCCTTTCTGCGAGATTAAGGCGCTGCCTCTTCTCCTTAGCTATGCGAGACCACTAGGGAGCGGCCCTTCCTGCGTGATTAGGGCGCTGTCTTCTCTCCCAAGCTCTGCAAGACCACTGGGGAGCGGTCCATCCTTCGGAGGCTGGGCGCTGGCTTCCCACTCCAGCTCTGCCAGGGGCCTGGGGAGCAAACCTTCCTGCGGGATTAGGGCGCTGTCTTCTCTCCCTAGCTCTGCGAAACCACTGGGGAGCGGCCTTTCCTGCGGGATTAGGGCGCCACCTTCTCTCCCTAGCTCTGCAAAACCACTGGGGAGCAGCCCTTCCTGCGGGATTAGAACGCTGCCTCCTCTCCCTAGCTCTGCGAGACCACTGGGGAGCATCCCTTCCTGCGGGATTAGGGCGCTGCCTCCTCTCCGTAGCTCTGCGAGACCACTGGGGAGCGGCCCTTCCTGCGGGATTAGGGCGATGCCTTCTCTCCCAATCTCTGCGAGAAAACTGGGGAGCGGCTCTTCCTCCGGGATTAGGGCGCTGCCTCCCCTCCCTAGCTCAGCGAAACCACTGGGGAGCTGCCATTCCTGCGGGATTAGGGTGCTGCCTCCTCTCCCTTGCTCTTCGAGACCACTGGGGAGCGGCCCTTCCTGCGGGATCAGAGCGCTGCCTCCTCTCCCTAGCTCTGCGAGAACACTGGGGAGCGGCCCTTCCTGAGGGGGCGGGGCGCTGGATTCCCTCCCCAGCTCTACCAGGGGCCTGGGAAGGAAACATTCCTGTCGGATTAGGGCACTGCCTTTTCTGCCTAGCTCTGCGAGACCACTGGGGAGCGGCCCTTCCTGCCTGATCAGGGCGCAGGAAATGCCGCTCCCAAGTGGTCTCGCAGAGCTAGGGAGAGAAGTCAGAGAACTAATCTCGCAGGAAGGGCCGCTCCCCAGTGGTCTCGCAGAGCTAGGGAGAGAAGGCAGCACCCTAATCCCGCAGGAAGTGCCGCTCCCCAGTGGTCTCGCAGAGCTAGGGAGTGAAGGCTGCAACCTAAACTCGTAGGAAGGGCCGCTCTTCCTGCTCCCCAATGGTTTCGTAGAGCTAGGGAGAGAAGGCTGCGACCTAATCCCGCAGGAGGGGCGCTCCCCAGTGGTCTCGCACACCTAGGGAGAGAAGGCAGCGCCCTAATCCCGCAGGAACGGCCGCTCCCCAGTGGTTTCGCAGAGCTAGGGAAAGATGACTGCGACCTAATCCCACAGTAGGGGCTGCTCCAAAGTGGTCTCCCAGAGCTAGGGAGAGGAGGCAGCGCCCTAATCCCGCAGGAAGGGCTGCTCCCCAGTGGTCTCGCAGAGCTAGGGAGAGGAGGCAGCGCCCTAATTCAGCAGGAAGGGCCGCTTCTCAGTGGTCTCGCAGAGCTAGGGAGAGGAGGCAGCGCCCTAATCCCGTAGGAAGGGCCGCTCCCCAGTGGTCTCTCCGAGCTAGAGAGAGAAAGCAGCGCCCTAATCTCGCAGGAAGGGCCGCTTCCCAGTGGTCTCGCATAGCAAGGGAGAGAATCCAGTGCCCAATTCCCGCAGGAAGGGCCGCTTCCCAGTTATCTCGCAGAGCTAGGGAGAGAAGGCAGCGCCCTAATCCCGCAGGAAGGGCCGCTCTCCAGTGGTCTCGCAGAACTAGGGAGAGAAGATAGCGCCTTAATCCCGCAGGATGGGCTGCTCCCCAGGACCCTGGCAGAGCTGGAGAGGGAAGCCAGCGCCCCGAGCAAGCAGGAATGGTCTCTCCCCTGTGGTCTCGCAGAGCTAGGGAGAGAAGGTAGCACCCTAATCTTAGAGGAAGGGTTGCTCCCCAGTGGTCTCGCAAAGCTAGGGAGAGAAGCGACACCCTAATCCCACAGGAAAGGTCGCTTCCCAGTGGTCTCGCAGAGCTACGGAGAGAAGGCAGCGACCTAACCCCGCAGGAAGGACCGATCCCCAGTAGTCTCGCAGAGCTAGGGAGAGAAGGCAGCGTCCTAATCCCGCAGGAAAGGCTGCTCCCCAGTGGTCTCACAGAGCTAGGGAGAGAAGGCAGCGCCCTAATCCCGCAGGAACGGCCACTCCCCAGTGGTCTCGCAGAGCTAGGGAGAGAAGGCAGCGCCCTAATCCCGCAGGAACCGCCACTCCCCAGTGGTCTCGCAGAGCTAGGGAGAGATAGCAGCGCCCTTATCCCGCAGAAAACGCTGCTCCCCAGTGGTCTCTCAGAGCTAGGTAGAGAAGCCAGCGCCCCACCCCCGCAGGAAGTGCCGCTACCCAGTGGTCTCGCAGAGCTAGGGAGAGAAGGCAGAATCCTAATACCACAGGAAGGGCTGCTCCCCACTGGTCTGGCAGAGCTAGTTAGAGAAGACAGCACAGTAATCTCGCAGGAAGGGCCGCTCCCCGGTGGTCTCGCAGAGCTAGGGAGAGAAGGCTGCGCCCTAATACCGCAAGAAGGGCCGCTCTGCAGTGGTTTCGCAGAGCTAGGGAGAGAAGGCAGCGTCCTAATCCTGCAGGAAGAGCTCTTTCCCAGTCATCTCGCAGAGCTAGGGAGAGAAGGCAGCGCCCTAATCCCGCAGGAAGGGCCGCTCTTCCTGCTCTCCAATGGTTTCATAGAGCTAGGGAGAAAAGGATGCGACCTAATCCCGCAGGAGGGGCCGCTCCCCAGTGGTTTCGCAGAGCTAGGGAGAGAAGGCAGCGCCCTAATCCCGCAGGAAGGGCCGCTCCCCAGAGGTTTTGCAGAGCTAGGGAGAGAAAGCAGCGCCTAAATACCGCAGGAAGGACCGCTCCCCAGTAGTCTCGCAGAGCTAGGGAGAGAAGGCAGCGTCCTAATCCCGCAGGAAAGGCTGCTCCCCAGTGGTCTCACAGAGCTAGGGAGAGATCGCAGCGCCCTAATCCCGCAGGAACGGCCGCTCCCCAGTGGTCTCGCAGAGCTAGGAGAGAAGGCAGCGCCCTAATCCCGCAGGAACGGCCACTCCCCAGTGGTCTCTCAGAGCTAGGGAGAGAAGCCAGCGCCCCACCCCCGCAGGAAGTGCCGCTACCCAGTGGTCTCGCAGAGCTAGGGAGAGAAGGCAGAATCCTAATACCACAGGAAGGGCTGCTCCCCACTGGTCTGGCAGAGCTAGTTAGAGAAGACAGCACAGTAATCTCGCAGGAAGGGCCGCTCCCCGGTGGTCTCGCAGAGCTAGGGAGAGAAGGCTGCGCCCTAATACCGCAAGAAGGGCCGCTCTGCAGTGGTTTCGCAGAGCTAGGGAGAGAAGGCAGCGTCCTAATCCTGCAGGAAGAGCTCTTCCCCAGTCATCTCGCAGAGCTAGGGAGAGAAGGCAGCGCCCTAATCCCGCAGGAAGGGCCGCTCTTCCTGCTCTCCAATCGTTTCATAGAGCTAGGGAGAAAAGGATGCGACCTAATCCCGCAGGAGGGGCCGCTCCCCAGTGGTTTCGCAGAGCTAGGGAGAGAAAGCAGCGCCCTAATCCCGCAGGAAGGGCCGCTCCCCAGAGGTTTTGCAGAGCTAGGGAGAGAAAGCAGCGCCTAAATACCGCAGGAAGGACCGCTCCCCAGTAGTCTCGCAGAGCTAGGGAGAGAAGGCAGCGTCCTAATCCCGCAGGAAAGGCTGCTCCCCAGTGGTCTCACAGAGCTAGGGAGAGATCGCAGCGCCCTAATCCCGCAGGAACGGCCGCTCCCCAGTGGTCTCGCAGAGCTAGGGAGAGAAGGCAGCGCCCTAATCCCGCAGGAACGGCCACTCCCCAGTGGTCTCGCAGAGCTAGGGAGAGATAGCAGCGCCCTTATCCCGCAGAAAACGCTGCTCCCCAGTGGTCTCTCAGAGCTAGGTAGAGAAGCCAGCGCCCCACCCCCGCAGGAAGTGCCGCTACCCAGTGGTCTCGCAGAGCTAGGGAGAGAAGGCAGAATCCTAATACCACAGGAAGGGCTGCTCCCCACTGGTCTGGCAGAGCTAGTTAGAGAAGACAGCACAGTAATCTCGCAGGAAGGGCCGCTCCCCGGTGGTCTCGCAGAGCTAGGGAGAGAAGGCTGCGCCCTAATCCCGCAGGAAGGGCCGCTCTTCCTGCTCTCCAATGGTTTCATAGAGCTAGGGAGAAAAGGCTGCGACCTAATCCCGCAGGAGGGGCCGCTCCCCAGTGGTTTCGCAGAGCTAGGGAGAGAAGGCAGCGCCCTAATCCCGCAGGAAGGGCCGCTCCCCAGAGGTTTTGCAGAGCTAGGGAGAGAAAGCAGCGCCTAAATACCGCAGGAAGGGCCGCTCCCCAGTGGTCTCGCACAGCTAGGGAGAGAAGGCAGCACCCTTATCCCGCAGGAAGAGCTGCTTCCCAACAGTTTCGCAGAGCTAGGGAGAGAAGGCTGCAACCTAAACCCGCAGGAAGGGCCGCTCTTCCTGCTCCCCAGTGGTTTCAAAGAGCTTGGGAGAGAAGGCTCTGACCTAATCCCGCATGAGGGGCCGCTCCCCAGTGGTCTCGTAGAGCTAGGAAGAGAAGGCAGCGCCCGAATCCCGCAGGTACGGCCGCTCCCCAGTGCTTTCGCAGAGCTACGGAGAGAAGGCAGCGCCCTAATCCCACAGGAAATCCCGCTCTTACTGCTCCCCAATGATCTCGCAGAGCTAGGGAGAGAAGGCTGCGACCTAATCCCGGAGTATGGGCCGCACCTCAGTGGTCTCGCAGAGCTAGGGAGAGGAGGCAGCGATCTAATCCCGCAGGATGGGCCGCACCTCAGTGGTCTCGCAGAGCTAGGGAGAGGAGGCAGTGCCCTAATCCCGCAGAAAGGGTCGCTCCCCAGTGGTCTCGCAGCGCTAGGGAGAGAAGGTAGCGCCCTAAACCCGGAGGAAAGGCCGCTCCCCAGTGGTTTCGCAGAGCTAGGGAGAGAAGGCAGCGCCCTAATCCCGCAGGAAGGGTCGCTCTTCCTGCTCCCCAATGGTCTCGCAGAGCTTGGGAGAGAAGGCAGCGCCCTCATCCCACAGGAAGGGCTGCTTCCCAGGCCCCTAGCAGAGCTAGGGAGGGAAGACAGCGCCCTGCTCCGCAGAAAGAGGCGCTCCTCAGTGGTCTCGCAGACCTAGGGAGAGAAGGCAGCGACCTGATCCTGCAGGAAGGGCCGCTCCCCAGTGGTCTCGCAGAGCAAGGGAGAGAAGGAAGCAACGTAATCCCGCAGGAAGTGCGGCTCCCCAGTGGTCTTGCAGAGCTAGGGAGAGAAGGCAGCACCCTAATCCTAGAGGAAGGGCTGCTCCCCAGTGGTCTCGCATAGCTAGGGACAGCGGACCCCTAATCTCTCATTAAAGGCCGCTCCCCAGTGGTCTCGCAGAGCTAGGGAGAGAAGGCAGCGCCCTAATCCCGCAGGAAGAGCCGCTCCCCAGTGCTCTCGCAGAGCTAGGGAGAGAAGGCAGCACCCTAATCCCACAGGAAGGGCCGCTCCCCAGTGGTCTCGCAGAGCTAGGGAGAGAAGGCAGCGCCCTAATCCTACAGGAAGGGCCGCTCCCCAGTGGTCTCGCAGAGCTAGGGAGAGAAGGCAGCACCCTAATCCCGCAGAATGGTCTGCTCCCCATGCCCCTGGCAGAGCTGGGGAGGGAAGTAAGCGCCCCGCCCCCGCAGGAAGGGCCGCTCCCCTGTGGCCTTGCAGAGCAAGGGAGAGAAAGCAGCGCCCTAATCACGCAGGATGGGCTGCTCCCCAGTGCTCTCGCAGAGCCAGGGAGGGAAGGCAGTGCCCTAATCCCGCAAGAACGGCCGCTCCCCATTGGTCTCGCAGATCTAGGGAGAGAAGGCAGCGCCCTAATCCCGCAAGAAGGGCCGCTCCCCAGTGGTCTCGCAGAGCTAGGGAGTGAAGGCAGCGTCCTAATCCCGCTGGACGGGCTGCTCCCCAGTGGTCTCGCAGAGCTAGAGAGAGAAGGCTGCGACCTAATCCCGCAGGAGGGGCTGCTCCCCAGTGGACTCGCAGAGCTACGAAAAGGATGCAGCGCCCTAATCCCGCAGGAAGAGCTGCTCCCCAGTGATCTCGCAGAGCTAGGGAGAGGAGGCAGCGCCCTAATCCCGCAGGAAGGGCCGCTCCCCAGTGGTCTCGCAGAGCTAGGGAGAGGAGGCAGCGCCCTAATCCCGCAGGAAGGGCCGCTCCCCAGTGTTCTCGCAGAGCAAGGGAGAGAAGGCTGCGTCCTAATCCCGCAGTAAGGGAGGCTCCCGAGTGGTCTCGCAGAGCTAGGGAGAGGAGGCAGCACGCTAATCCCGCAGGAAGGGCTCCTCCTCAGTGGTCTCGCAGAGCTACGGAGAGGAGGCAGCGCCCTAATCCCGCAGGAAGGGCTGCTCCTCAGTGGTCTCGCAGAGCTATGGAGAGGAGGCAGCGCCCTTATCCCGCAGGAAGGGCCTCTCCCCAGTGGTCTCGCAGAGCTAGGGAGGGAAGGCAGCCCCCTAATCCCGCAGGAAGGGCCGCTCCCCAGTGCTCTCGCAGAGCTAGGGAGACAAGGCAGCGCCCTAATCCCGCAGGAAGGGCCGCTCCCCAAGTGGTCTCGCAGAGCTATGGAGAGGAGGCAGCGCCCTTATCCCGCAGGAAGGGCCTCTCCCCAGTGGTCTCGCAGAGCTAGGGAGGGAAGGCAGCCCCCTAATCCCGCAGGAAGGGCCGCTCCCCAGTGGTCTCGCAGAGCTAGGGAGAGAAGGCAGCACCCTAATCCCGCATCATGGTCTGCTCCCCATGCCCCTGGCAGAGCTGGGGAGGGAAGTAAGTGCCCCTCCCCCGCAGGGAGGGCCACTCCCCTGTGGCCTTGCAGAGCTAGGAAGAGAAAGCAGCGCCCTAATCCCGCAGGATGGGCTGCTCCCCAGTGCTCTCACACAGCCAGGGAGGGAAGGCAGTGCCCTAATCCCGCAGGAACGGCCGCTCCCCATTGGTCTCGCAGATCTAGGGAGAGACGGCAGCGCCCTAAACCTGCAAGAAGGGCCGCTCCCCAGTTGTTTCGCAGAGCTAGGGAGAGAAGGCAGCGCCCCAATCCCGCAGGATGGGCCGCTCCCCAGTGGTCTCGCAGAGCTAGGGAGTGAAGGCAGCGTCCTAATCCCGCTGGACGGGCTGCTCCCCAGTGGTCTCGCAGAGCTAGGGAGAAAAGGCTGCGACCTAATCCCGCAGGAGGGGCTGCTCCCCAGTGGACTCGATGAGCTAGGAAGAGGATGCAGCGCCATAATCCCGCAGGAAGATCTGCTCCCCAGTGGTCTCGCAGAGCTAGGAAGAGGAGGCAGTGCCCTAATCCCGCAGGAAGGGCCGCTCCCCAGTGGTCTCGCAGAGCTAGGGAGAGGAGGCAGCGCCCTTATCCCGCAGGAAGGCGCGCTCCCAGGGGTCTCGCCAAGCTAGGGAGAGAAGGCAGCGCCCTAATCCCGCAGGAAGGGCCGCTCCCAAGTGGTTTCGCAGAGCAAGGGAGAGAAGGCTGCGTTGTAATCCCGCAGTAAGGGCCGCTCCCCAGTGGTCTCGCAGAGCTAAGGAGGGAAGGAAGCGGCCTAATCCCGCAGGAAATGCCGCTCCCCAGTGGTCTCGCAGAGCTAGGGAGAGAAGGCAGCGCCCTAATCACGCAGGAAGGGCCGCTCCCAAGTGGTCTCGCCGAGCTAGGGAGAGAAGGCAGCGTCCTAATCCCGCAGGAGGGGCCGCTCCCCAGTGGTCTCGCAGAGCTAGGGAGAGGAGGCAGCGCCCTTATCTCGCAGGAAGGGCCTCTCCCCAGTGGTCTCGCAGAGCTAGGGTGAGGTGGCAGCGCCCAAATCCCGAAGGAAGTTTTGCTCCCCAGGCCCCTGGCAGAGCTGGGGAGGGAAGCCAGTGCCCCGTTCCCGCAGGAAGGGCCGCTCCCCAGTGGTCTCGCAGACCTAAGGAGAGAAGGCAGCGACCTAATCACACAAGAAGGGCCGCTCCCCAGTGGTCTCGCAGACCTAGAGAGAGGAGGCAGCGCCGTAATCCCGCAGGAAGGGCCTCTCCCCAGTGGTCTCGCAGAGCTAGCGAGGGAAGGCAGCGCCCTAATCCCGCAGGAAGGGCCTCTCCCCAGTGGTCTCGCAGAGCTAGGGAGGGAAGGCAGCGCCCTAATCCCGCAGGAGAGGCCGCTACCCAGTGGTCTCGCAGAGCCAGGGAGAGGAGGCAGAGCCCTAATCCCGCAAGAAGGGCCGCTCTCCAGTGGTCTCGCAGACCTAGGGAGAGGAGGAAGCGCCCTAATCCCGCAGGAAGGGCTGTTCCCCAGTGGTCTCGCAGAGCTAGGGAGGGAAGGTAGTGCCCTAATCCCGCAGGAGGGTCCGCTCCCCAGTGGTCTCGCAGAGCTAGGGAGGGAAGGTAGTGCCCTAATCCCGCAGGAAGGGCCGCTCCCCAGTGGTCTTCCCGAGCTAGGAAGAGGAGGCAGCGCCCTAATCCCGCAGGAAGGGCCGTTCCTCAGTGGTCTCGCAGAGCAAGGGAGAGAAGGCAGCGTCCTAATCCCGCAGGAGGGGCCGCTCCCCAGTGGTCTCGCAGAGCTAGGGAGAGGAGGCAGCGCCCTTATCTCGCAGGAGGGCCTCTCTCCAGTGGTCTCGCAGAGCTAGGGTGAGGTGGCAGCGCCCTAATTCCGAAGGAAGGGCCGTTCCTCAGTGGTCTCGCAGAGCTAGGGTGAGGTGGCAGCATCCTAATCCCGCAGGAAGGGCCGCTACCCAGTGGTCTCGCAGAGCTTGGGAGAGGAGGCAGCGCCCTAATCCCGCAGGAAGGGCTGTTCCCTAGTGGTATCGCAAAGCTAGGGAGAGAAGGCAGCGCCTTTATCCCGCAAGAAGGGCCTCTCCCCAGTGGTCTTGCAGAGCTTGGGAGGGAAGGCAGCGCCCTAATCCCGCAGGAGGGTCCGCTCCCCAGTGGTCTCGCAAAGCTAGGGACAGAAGGCAGCGCCCTAATCCCGCAGGAAGGGCCGCTCCCCAGTGGTCTCGCGGAGCTAGGGAGAGGAGAGAGCGCCCTAATCCCACAGGAAGGGCCGCTCCCCAGTGGTCTCGCAGAGCTAGGGAGAGAAGGCAGCGCCCTAATCCCGCAGGAAGGGACGCTCCCCAGTGGTCTCGCAGAGCTAGGGAGAGAAGGCAGTGCCCTAATTCCGCAGGATGGGCTGGTCCCCAGGCCCCTAACAGAGCTGGAGAGGGAAGAAAGCGCCCCGCCCCCGCAGTAAGTGCCGCTCCCCAGTGGTCTCGCAGACCTAGGGAGAGAAGGCAGCCCCCTGATCCCGCAGGAAGGGCCGCTCCCCAGTGGTGTCGCAGAGCTAGGGAGAGAAGGCTGTGCCCTAATCCCGCAGGAAGGTTTGCTCCCCAGGCCCCTGGCAGAGCTAGGGAGGGAAGCCAGCCCCCCGCCCCTGCAGGAAGAGCCGCTCCCCAGTGGTCTCGCAGACGTAGGGAGAGAAGGTAGCGCCCTAATCCCACAGGAAGGGCTGCTCCCCAGTGGTTTCGCAGACCTAGGGTGAGGAGGCAGCGCCCGAATCCCGAAGGAAGGGCCGCTCCTCAGTGGTCTCGCAGAGCTAGGGAGAGGAGGCAGCGCCCTAATCCCGCAAGAAGGGCCGCTCCCCAGTGGTCTCGCAGAGCTAGGGAGAGGAGGCAGCGCCCTAATCCTGCAGGAAGGGCCTCTCCCCAGTGGTCTCGCAGAGCAAGGGAGAGAAGGAGGCGTCCTAATCCCGCAGGAAGGGCCGCTCCCCAGTGGTCTCGCAGAGCTAGGGAGAGGAGGCAGCGCCCTAATCCCGCAGGAAGGGCCTCTCCCCAGTGGTCTCGCAGAGCTAGGGAGGGAAGGTAGCGCCCTAATCCCGCAGGAAAGGCCGCTCCCCAGTGGTCTCGCAGATCTAGGGAGTGAAGGCCTCGCCCTAATCCCGCAGGAGGGGCCGCTCCCCAGTGGTCTCGCAGAGCTAGGGAGAGATGGCAGCGCCCAAATCCGCAGGAGGGGCCGCTCCCCAGTGATCTCGCAGAGCTAGGGCGAGGAGGCAGCGCCCTAATCCCTCAGGAAGGACCGCTCTCCAGTGGTCTCGCAGAGCTAGGGAGAGAAGGCAGTGCCCTAATTCCGCAGGATGGGCTGGTCCCCAGGCCCCTAGCAGAGCTGGAGAGGGACGAAAGCGCCCCGCCCCCGCAGTAAGTGCCGCTCCCCAGTGGTCTCGCAGACCTAGGGAGAGAAGGCAGCCCCCTGATCCCGCAGGAAGGGCCGCTCCCCAGCGGTGTCGCAGAGCTAGGGAGAGAAGGCTGTGCCCTAATCCCGCAGGAAGGTTTGCTCCCCAGGCCCCTGGCAGAGCTAGGGAGGGAAGCCAGCGCCCCGCTCCTGCAGGAAGAGCCGCTCCCCAGTGGTCTCGCAGACGTAGGGAGAGAAGGTAGCGCCCTAATCCCACAGGAAGGACTGCTCCCCAGTGCTTTCGCAGAGCTAGAGTGAGGAGGCAGCACCCTAATCCTGCAGGAAGGGCCTCTCCCCAGTGGTCTCGCAGAGCAAGGGAGAGAAGGAGGCGTCCTAATCCCGCAGAAAGGGCCGCTCCCCAGTGGTCTCGCAGAGCTAGGGAGAGGAGGCAGCGCCCTAATCCCGCAAGAAGGGCCGCTCCCCAGTGGTCTCGCAGAGCTAGGGAGAGGAGGCAGCGCCCTAATCCTGCAGGAAGGGCCTCTCCCCAGTGGTCTCGCAGAGCAAGGGAGAGAAGGAGGCGTCCTAATCCCGCAGGAAGGGCCGCTCCCGAGTGGTCTCGCAGAGCTAGGGAGAGGAGGCAGCGCCCTAATCCCGCAGGAAGGGCCGCTCCCCAGTGGTCTCGCAGAGCCAGGGAGAGGAGGCAGCGCCCTTATCCCTCAGGAAGGGCTGCTCCCCAGTGGTCTCGCAGAGCTAGGGAGAGAGGCAGCGCCCTTATCCCGCAGGAAGGGCCTCTCCCCAGTGGTCTCGCAGAGCTAGGGAGGGAAGGTAGCGCCCTAATCCCGCAGGAAAGGCCGCTCCCCAGTGGTCTCGCAGATCTAGGGAGTGAAGGCCTCGCCCTAATCCCGCAGGAGGGGCCGCTCCCCAGTGGTCTCGCAGAGCTAGGGAGAGATGGCAGCGCCCAATTCCGCAGGAGGGGCCGCTCCCCAGTGATCTCGCAGAGCTAGGGCGAGGAGGCAGCGCCCTAATCCCTCAGGAAGGGCCGCTCTCCAGTGGTCTCGCAGAGCTAGGGAGAGAAGGCAGTGCCCTAATTCCGCAGGATGGGCTGCTCCCCAGGCCCCTAGCAGAGCTGGGGAGGGAAGACAGCGCCCCGCCCCCGCAGGAAGTGCCTGTCCCCAGTGGTCTCGCAGACCTAGGGAGAGAAGGCAGCGCCCTGATCCCGCAGGAAGGGCCGCTCCCCAGTGGTCTCGCAGAGCTAGGGAGAGGAGGCAGCGCCCTAAACCTGCAGGAAGGGCCTCTCCCCAGTGGTCTCGCAGAGCAAGGGAGAGAAGGCGGCGTCCTAATCCCACAGGAAGGGCGGCCCCCCAGTGGTCTCGCAGAGCTAGGGAGAGGAGGCAGCGCCCTAATCCCGAAGGAAGGACCGCTCCCCAGTGGTCTCGCAGAGCTAGGGAGAGAAGGCAGCGCCCTAATCCCGCAGGAAGGGCCGCTCCCCAGTGGTCTCGCAGAGCTAGAGAGGAGGCAGCGCCCTAATCCCGCAGGAAGGGCCGCTCCCAGTGGTCTCGCAGAGCTAGGGAGAGAAGGCAGCGCCCTAATCCCGCAGGAAGGGCGCTCCCCAGTGGTCTCGCAGAGCTAGGGAGAGAAGGCAGCGCCCTAATCCCGCAGGAAAGGGCCGCTCCCCAGTGGTCTCGCAGAGCTAGGGAGAGAAGGCAGCGCCCTAATCCCGCAGGAAGGGCTGCTCCCCAGTGGTCTCGCAGAGCTAGGGAGAGAAGGCAGCGCCCTAATCCCGCAGGAAGGCCGCTCCCCAGTGGTCTCGCAGAGCTAGGGAGAGAAGGCAGCGCCCTAATCCCGCAGGAAAGGCCGCTCCCCAGTGGTCTCGCAGAGCTAGGGAGAGAGGCAGCGCCCTAATCCCGCAGGAAGGGCCGCTCCCCAGTGGTCTCGCAGAGCTAGGGAGAGAAGGCAGCGCCCTAATCCCGCAGGAAGGGCCGCTCCCCAGTGGTCTCGCAGAGCTAGGGAGAGAAGGCAGCGCCCTAATCCCGCAGGAAGGGCCGCTCCCCAGTGGTCTCGCAGAGCTAGGGAGAGAAGGCAGCGCCCTAATCCCGCAGGAAGGGCCGCTCCCCAGTGGTCTCGCAGAGCTAGGGAGAGAAGGCAGCGCCCTAATCCCGCAGGAAGGGCTGCTCCCAGGTCTCGCAGAGCTAGGGAGGGAAGGCAGCGCCCTAATCCCGCAGGAAGGCCGCTCCCCAGTGGTCTCGCAGAGCTAGGGAGAGAAGCAGCGCCCTAATCCCGCAGGAAGGGCGCTCCCCAGTGGTCTCGCAGAGCTAGGGAGAGAAGGCAGCGCCCTAATCCCGCAGGAAGGCCGCTCCCCAGGGTCTCGCAGAGCTGGGGAGGAAGCCAGCCCCGCCCCGCAGGAAGGGCCGCTCCCCAGTGGTCTCGCAGAGCTAGGGAGAGAAGGCAGCGCCCTAATCCCGCAGGAAGGGCCGCTCCCCAGTGGTCTCGCAGAGCTAGGGAGAGAAGGCAGCGCCCTAATCCCGCAGGAAGGGCCGCTCCCCAGTGGTCTCGCAGAGCTAGGGAGAGAAGGCAGCGCCCTAATCCCGCGAAGGGCCGCTCCCCAGTGGTCTCGCAGAGCTAGGGAGAGAAGGCAGCGCCCTAATCCCGCAGGAAGGGCCGCTCCCAGTGGTCTCGCAGAGCTAGGGAGAGAAGGCAGCGCCCTAATCCCGCAGGAAGGCCGCTCCCCAGTGGTCTCGCAGAGCTAGGGAGAGAAGGCAGCGCCCTAATCCCGCAGGAAGGGCTGCTCCCCAGTGGTCTCGCAGAGCTAGGGAGAGAAGGCAGCGCCCTAATCCCGCAGGAAGGGCCCTCCCCAGTGTCTCGCAGAGCTAGGGAGAGAAGGCAGCGCCCTAATCCCGCAGGAAAGGCCGCTCCCCAGTGGTCTCGCAGAGCTAGGGAGAGAAGGCCGCGCCCTAATCCCGCAG